>NW_017305885.1:1041173-1048219 GCF_001594115.1 Trachymyrmex septentrionalis
ACTTCATTGCGATTCTTCAATATTTTATAAAAATGAAGTTACTTTACGCGCATTTCATACTCTAGTTAAAAAATTAGGACACGGTCATCTGCAGTTATTTGTGCATCCCATTGATAAACGATTATATAACAAAAACACATGAAAATGAAAGCTTTAGCTTTTATACAAACAACTATAGGTTATAAATAATAGTTTTGCCTGCATAGACAATACAATAATGTGATTAATAACGATATAATTATGTATACATTTACGTTTCATTTTTGCAGTATTATTTAATTGTCATATGCATTGATTGCATCGTTAAATATAAATGAATAAAATAATAGATGATTATATATGAAACTGCAAGAGGCAATATAATTTAACTTAATAAACAATCTATCAATATTGATCGATTATGGTATGTTATAGTCCTGGCGCGCATACGAATTTGTCAATGTAAACTGGCAAAATTTGAACTGGCAAGAAGAAATAAATATCTCTTCCATGAAAATACAAACCGTAATTCTGAATACCAACAAGTGCAGCCAGCTTGCCAACATTCATTCTCGAAATCTCGACCTGCTGATGTGCCTCTGTACTTTTTTTTCTCATCCTTCCGCAATCCAGTACTCTCCGTAAGACGCCACGGAACGCGGAGAAAAAATTCTTGGCACTATTTTCTGGATACTATTATTTCGTATTCCTTCGCGAATACCTGACGTAATCGAGTTTTTGTAACCGTCGTCGGATTCAAGCCGATAGATTGTTGCAGTCGAATTGTATACATAATATAATTGTACATCATGACAGGAGATAAAATCACGCGCGGTTATGCGCGACTTTTCGCGATGATTTGACTAATATATTTCGCGGTTCCGTAGACTCGCAACCATTGTGTGACTATTCATCCTTGGTACGCGTATCGAGTATTCACGGATGATGAGCAATTATTGTGCTTGCCTTCGGGCTGATGTTGTGCGACCTTTCTTCATAATGTTGAAACTACATCAATGTCAGAAGGCCGGAAGAGCCACTGTGTTGCTGAAGTTTCAATCGCTGCACAATAGTTTGGGACGATGTGTGAAACATGCGCCAAGATATTTTGTCGCAAAGCAGGAAGCATTGAATCGTGAAACGTAATATTATTTCTTTTCTCATCAATAGATGTTAATAAATTAGCTCAGATTCTAAAGATTCGGTCCATATGTTCCTAAGATTTAATAAACGTAAATTATCATATCGTGTTTTGATCTCAAGTTACTTAGGAGTTTCTAATTACACATATAGAATTATAGTTTATAATTATGTTCCTAATTATAGTTTATAATTATAGATTGTAATATTAGAAACTCATAATATAGTAGCATTTATTTTGTATTCGTTGAAATTGTTACAATAAACACGATTTTGTTTATATACGATTTTAAATTTCGCTAATTATTCTAATAATTTTTTTTCGAACAAAAGAAGAAATCATAATGTGCGTTGAAAAATGTTTCCAGTTACGAAACGTGTTTTGCTTTTTCAAGAACCTGTAATGGCAATATATGACGCCTGCGAAAATTCGCTTGATACCATCCTGGTCATTTTTCCAGGCGCTTCCCCATTGCGAAGCGAAATCGAATATCGGACGAAAGTTATCTTGGGGAAAAATACAATTTGAATGCATCGTGAAGCGGCGAGTCCAAACTCCATACGCGAAATGCCCGTTCGTCGACCCCGTTGCGCTCCAGAATCATTCTACGCCAGCCCCTTTTGCACCCCCTCCCCGTACGCTTCCCCTTCATTGCGCGGTACCCTAGCTGCACAGCACAGCACATGCATACGAAATATATAAAACGACCTGCGCCAGTGCCAAAATATGGCGTCGTATATTCAAGGGTTGTATGAGGACGAGAAAGAAGAGCGTCGCGATTGGTTCGCTTTCACGAGGGTCTTGGATGCGCCCTCCTGTTTCACCACAACGACACGACGTTGACATTGTGACTTTACGCTTCCCTTGATTGCAAAACGATCAAACTGTGAGCACATAACTGTGATAGTTAAAATGAAAAACAAGTTGAAAGCATAACTTGCGGCCATTTTCCTGGTACTTTCCAAGATACGTCGGAGGAACGATGGGGGGGATTCTCAAGCAACACAATATTCCGCTTACAAGCGAACTGGTTACGCAACGAAGCAGATAAATCAGAAATGGCAGATGTATCGAGAAACTCTGGGACAAAACTAAGAACGTATAAAGAACGGATATTGAATTAAATATCAAATATCAGTAAATAAATTGAAAAATGTTAACAAATTAAAAAGAGGAACGTGTACATGAATTGTAGCACTTTCATTTAAAAAATCATAATTTTTTAATATAAATCTTTTATTCAACTGGGCTTTTATTCAACTGTGGAAGCGGTTTTTAGAATTGTAATACTATAGTGCCACAACCACGCTTCAATTTGCTACTTCAAGCAATTTCCGGGTTAAAACCCGAAACACGGAAGTACATAGTCCTACCGTCCGGTGACTAACGCTTGTTTTTACGCCGTTCATGACGTAATGGTAACAAAAATCAGCGGTATCGATCGACAGTTTCAATAAACCCGCGGGCAAACATCTCCGGAAGTCGAGGCTACGCTACTCTCGGCGCGATTCGGCCATGTTACTGCAGCACGTAGCCGGTTAGCGTCCGTCGAGCCGAGTAATGGCCAGACATTTTCTCCGGGCTGGCCGTTTCGGCAACGCCCGAGTATAAATGGAGTTGTCGATATTATTCGTGGCGCCGGACGAGGTATTGTTCGCGAGTTACGAGCGACCGAGCGTCACAGGCGGAACTAGGCTTGCAGCAGGAAACGGAAACCAGAGCCACCAGAGGTACCAAAACCCCCTCCTTCGTCTGTCCGTCGCTTCTATCCATCGAGGCGAATGGAAACGTTTGCGATATTAACACTTTAAATCTCGGAAAGTGAGACACAATGGCGTGGTGCAGAAACGGCCGTGAGATGCCGATCTCAATGTCGAAAGAAACGAATTGTCGATTCATGAAACGCTCGAGACGCGTACGTAATTTTCCTTCAACGTGAAGCAGGTTTTTATCGGTTTTTCTTTTGTAATTGACGAAAACTTCCCAGACAACCAGATACCCGGAAGTTCCCGTAGTGACGAGACGGATTTCTAGTTAAGGAGAGGTTTTGCCTGATCTCTCTCTGCCGAGGAACAAGGCACTGCAGATTGCACTTGAATCACACTACTAACGGTAACTTAATGACAATAGGGATCTCATTGTAATCGTACAGAAGTTACTTGATTACGAAAAAAGAATCTCTTTTCATCAGAAATTTTTTTTGGCCATTAATATATAATATATATTTTCTACAATTCTTCTTTCTTAAATTCAACATATTGAATTATAATGTAAAATATCACGAGTTTGCTGGGCAGTTTACGGTAATTTTTTAAAATAAAATGCAAATATGCGAATAATTTGAACGTTTAATTATATTAAAAATATAGAATATTAATCGTTACAAAATTGATAAAATACACCACTACGGTATTTGATGAATTATTCAAGCAAGGAGAAAAAGAAGGTTGAGAAAAATTCTGTCAGAGATAATAAGTGATAAAAAGAAGAGGGTCCGCTGTCATAATCGTGTCGAGATTGTATGGAACATTTCAGAATTGGTGTTTTCATCGACGAACAATGGTGAACCAAATTCTTCGGGACAACTGCCATGATCGGCAGAATTTTTCAGTAGAAAACGCGATTTCGTCGTGATTGGCCACTTCGTCCGTAGGAAGAGTTTGAGAGGATGGGAAGAAAGGGGGTGGGCGATCTACCCCACGGAGCTGGCTGAGATTACTGTCGAACATGTCGACCGGTTTGGACGTGGAGAAATTGTCCCTGGAAGACTCTGACGTTTCATTTTCAGAGCTGGCAACGCGCTGCAAGAACCATTTGTATTCTACTCGTCGCCTGGCATTGTTTCGATCGAATTTCTTATTACTGCAATAGCATAAATCGGTTAATAGTGTATTTTTTGTATATCTGTATTACAGAAATCTTGCAAACTGCTTCCAAATGATACATCTTTTGCGTAATAACATAAAAGTAAAAGATGTCATGCGTTGTTATTTCGATCGGTCAAATTTAAATCTTGATATTATAGATAATAAAAATGTGAGTAAAAGTCACATTTCTTTCCGATTTTATGATGTTAATTAGAAAACTTCAAAATGATATCCTTTTTACTCCTAGAATAAAAATTAGAAAAAACAGTTTGTATTTATCTTAATTAAGCTGAAATGACTATATATTTAAAATAAAATAATTTCTTCTTCAAACTTTGAGCAAAACTATTTTAACTATAAATGTTCTGTGTAAGATTTCCCTTTTTATTTACAAAAACGATGCAACTCAAAATGCATCACTTTTGTAGAAGATATTTTAATCTTTTTGAAAACTTTAAGAATGGCGCAAATACTATTTGATGGACAAAGTGTGAAGTTAATTAATTTATTTTTGATTAGAATATTAGTTTACTTTTGAGTAGAGTAATCTTTATCTAACTCATGCGCAGTAATAACTAAAAAATCATTTTTTTTGAGTTGTGTCATTTTTAAAGTAAAAAATAACAACATCTATCATAAATGAAGAATTCTATTAAGTATTATTTTCAATCAATAAAATAATAGTCTTTGTGTTATTATAACAATTATTGATCTGTTCGAAGTATATATAATTAAATATAGAGTAGGGATATTATCAATATAAATTTTATATTATAGATAATAACGAATAACTACTTGTACCAACATTAATTATTTAATCCATCTGCCAGTAAACTCGTATTAAACACATCGCGTGAATGCATAAAACGAATATAACGTCATGTATTTATGCAGGAGTCAATTATTTGATCATATGAAACATTAATACTAGTTTGATGTATCGCTAATACCTGACGTTCGTCAACGTTAGTTAGTAAATTATCGCAGTCAAATTAATTTCTGCTCGAGATTATTCGCAAGAATCGAGCTTTTTCTTTTCGCTCTCAATGTGATTATAATTATCTATAATATCTATACAACCTTCACTTCGACAATAATGCTAATTAATCTCCCAGACTAAAATCATCCTGTCGTGTAATTAATACGCGCTCTTGTGTCCCTGGTGCACATCCGTCATCCCAGGATATACTATAGATATATACTATAGTTACAGATCCGTGAGGATCTGCGGCCGACAGATATTGCATAACGCGTCGAGAGAGAAAAAAAGTCTGCTGACGAGAGTGCAAATGACAGAAACGTGGGAACGAAGAACAGGAACGGGTTGTCGTTGCGAATACATATAATAATTCGGCGGAACAATGCCGGGTAGAATGATAGGGGAGAATGAGGGAGAGAGGCCACTGTTATTATTACCGAGCGGTATCGCCAAATGAAAATCTCCACTCGATTTCCCCGAGCTAAATGAGGAAAAAGACGAAACATACTAAATTGCGCGAGCGATCGATCGATCGGATCAGGAAGAAGAGCAATCAATGACGACTTTCTCAGTTCGAAAAATTCAGTCTGATAATGTTCGAATAAACGTGTTTGCTTGTTGTCAGACCATCTGACGACAGTGAGATCGAACGGTAAACTTTTCTGAGGTCTTTTCATTCGCATCCAACGCATGAATTTCTCTGATCGACCAATGTCGTATAATGAGCTGTTGAATAATGAGCTGTTTCATTTGCCTTTGTAGAACCGATCGATTGGGTAAACTGATAAGAAATTGATTAGGATTTACGGTTAATAAGCATATAATCTTGCATAATATATTACTCGTGATAAGCATTTGGCACATAAGTAATAAATGCTTTGCGTATATATACGTATATTCGTAAGTATTTTGTGTATCTTTTGATGATGTCGACGTACTTATTTTTTCACTCTAAATGCAACGCGAATTAAAATAAAAGTATTTTATTACTACCCTAGTTAATTTCTAGTACAATATTTTCCAAGAGCATTAGGAAGTTTTATTATAACGTGTATTATACCTATATAATATAATGTAGATTCAAATTTATTTATAAGAAATAGGGTGAATTGAACATTATGGTGCAAAATTGCATGTAGTAATGAAATTATAGTAGCGATAGTAGATAAAACAGCGGAGTAAGCTATCAAACATGCGAAATTGAACGATGTTTCGAAGCAATATAACGTATAGAAAATTAAATTATTTTGCAACTCGTTACAGCAACTATGGTAGCACTATGTTATAATTATCAATCTACGAACTTCCATACGAGTGTAAAATATGTAATTAAATAACTGTTGTATATGTAACCGTGTACAATTATGTCTCCTTAATTTTATCAGATTCCGTCGCAAGAATCCACGGGTGCCATGCCAGGAAGGGAAGGGGAGAGGAGTAGAAGCTAAAATTACATCGCACAATGTTCGAGCGTGCGAATAGAAAAGCTCCGGGGCCAATGTAATTTGCGTACCGGGCTCTATGCAAGTGTCACCGGCAGGCAGGAAATGCTTTTCTCAAAGTCGCGCCAAGTTCTAGCCGCGTCACTTTGCGTAAAACCGGCGCCCGGGCAAGTCAGTTACTTCGCGACTTCTTTCAAGTCCGTCGCGATACTTCATCTTCCTTCCCAATGATGGATTCCCAAGACAGAATAGTTTCGCAGAAAAAACCTCTACCTCTCTCTTTTTTTCTCTCCTCCCCTGCCCCTCTTCTTTCTTCTGTTATACATCGAGAGTCATGTCGTAATTTAGGTCCTAATGACTCCGAAGTTGTCTCCGGAAGAACTCTAACGTAATAACACCCGGCCACCGATAACCGGTTGTGATTACGTCGGATGTAAGTCCGGTTCCGCGCGGAATATATAAACGGGCAGATAAAATCAGCTTATAGCCCAGATAGCGAGTACGCGCGGAAGCACCGGTTGATTCATGGAGATGTATTTTTCGGCGTACTGATCGTCGGTCGCGTGGCAATCGCGATGACCACACACACCCACCCATACACACACACACACACACACACACACACACACACACACACA
>NW_017305885.1:1048319-1056554 GCF_001594115.1 Trachymyrmex septentrionalis
CACCATGTAATAGAGTAATAGAGTTCTGAAATCAATGGGCTGTATAACGAGTGCCCTGGGACCCATAACTGTAGCGGGCGTATGCATGCACACCGTATAACGTGCTGTAACTGCACCGGCTTTTCTAATC
Source organism: Trachymyrmex septentrionalis (assembly GCF_001594115.1). NCBI lineage: Eukaryota > Metazoa > Arthropoda > Insecta > Hymenoptera > Formicidae > Trachymyrmex > Trachymyrmex septentrionalis. The sequence goes on from NW_017305885.1 coordinate 1,048,450, forward strand.
AACGCCAGCCGCACCGGCTACACCGCGTTAACGTCACAATGCACCGCAAGAAATAAAGCGACGACCCACGTGAGATAATGCGCGTGAACAATACGCGCGACGGTACATCCGGCCGCGAATGATGTTGACAGGTGCGCTAATTGTCACTTGCGCCTATCCCCAATCTGGATTTGATCACAATAACGCTTTGATGCCGCCGTCATTTATATTTTCTCATTACCGCACATCTCGAACTATTTAACTGCGATCATTACAGCATCGGAAAGAGTCATGTTTCAAGCAAGGATGGCGTATGTCCGACCATTGATTGACCCGTATCACTGGATTCGTAATAATATGCGAAATGTTTCAACGTTGTATTCCATTAAAATGTTTTAATTGAACAATTAAAAAGTACATATACGTTTCAAAACATTTGAGTAGTAATTCCAAGAGTGTGAATTGGACGCAATAAATATAGTGAAAAAAGTTTTATATAAACATTTTCCTATTATTTCCGAGCTATAGTTCTATTTCAATAATTCTCGTTATAAACTAAAGCAGTACAATCGATTTCATTCAGTCAACCATCAATATCTCATATGACTTTATTGATATCCTTATGATTTTGTATAATTCACAAATGTGAACAAAAACAGAAATATGTTTAATTATTTCTAAAATATTGTCTGAAATACTTATTTACATTTTAAGATAATTTTTAGCGCAAGTTAAATTTTCTGCTTATATTTCATGCGCGAGACATATTTTTATCTCAAGATATAATAGTAGTTATAAAGGGCATAACGTACTTTTGCAAGCGTCTGACAAATGCAGTCGCACTGACACGAACTTGTGTCGTCAAACACAAAGCTAGGATGACTAAAACGTAGTGCACGTTCACGATCATGTTCGGCGAATATGATGAGGTAGTGTGTTTGACACCTCCAATGTGTTCATCTCTGTCGTGATGGTCGTGCCTCAGGCTGAAGAGACAAGCGAGCAAACAACACATATAGACGTGTTTAACATGTGTATTAAGCAACGGGCGGAATATGTCGGTTATTAAGCAGAGCCTTGCGGTAGGAAAGCAATCATGATTCGATCTTACGTAATAAAGGTACTTCGGATCGAACATATCTGCGGTAGATAACATAAGGTTTATCAGGTATAAAATTGTCGTTTCAAAGCAAAATACATTTATTAATACGCAGAATAGATTTATTAATACATACGGATATTATAGAAATTTTGTTTAAACCTGTAATAATATAGAAATTTCGAAAGTAAAATTTTACGGTGCATACCGATTCTATGTATATTAATTCGGTTTTGAAATTAAACGCCCGAAAGCTAATTTCAGTATTTGCTTAACCTTTGCATACGCATAGATATTAGAAACGTGCGCGAATGTACTAGATGCATAAAGTGCTCGGTGAAGCGTTGGTATAACCGCAGGCACTAAGAGCTGCGAAAGCGTTATTTTTCACATTACATCGTGGAAAAGAATCCCCGCACCGTGGACGTAAATTTTACTTAACGCTTTTATGACGGCGCAATACACCAACAATTCATTCTGACCTAGTTTGTAGATCAGCCGCAGGAATGGAGCTTCGATGTCGTTCCTCTAACTGGATATAGAAAATCGAAGTTGCATAATCTGACGAATCGAGAGCAACCACTCGACAGTAACCACGTAGGCTTATCTGGTATCTGCTGTTTCAACAATGTCGGCCTCTGTGCCAGCGATCCTCTCTCGATATAAAAATATCGCGCTACTTTTACTATATACGGATATAACAATATTGCAAAAGCTCGTCGGTGTTTAATTTACAAATTCCGTTAGAGAGAATACTATAAATCGCAGCCTTTTTCCGATGTGCGAATTATATTGTTGAAAAGAAATTGAAATTAAATTCTTGATATTTAATATCTATGTAACACCAATTCTTAAATTATTAATCTGTTAATTATACTCGAATTTAATAGAAAAAGTTTTCTCATCTGTCTTTGCATCTGTGAAGTTTAATTGCTCTTAATTTTCAATATAAGTACAACGCTTAAAGAACCCTTACTAATTATATGAAAAATTGGATCCCGATTGAGTTTTCACATATAATGTACTTACAATATAACTTATAATGAACATAAGATGTAGACACAAGGCTTAATAATGGAATAATGATTTAATTAAATTTAAAATTTTTAAATTAAATTTTGAGGTGTATTAAAGATGTAAAATTTGTGATCTGTCTAGCAAAACTTTAACATGTTTTGAAAATGCTTCGAAATATGTCTTATTCAATTCCATTATTTTTCAATTAATGGGAAAGAAAATAGTATTGATAAAAATAATAATTATACATAAAAAAATTACAGTTACACATAAAAAAATTTTGTTCTGGTGATTAGACCATAGTATTCTTATGTATTTTGACGCTCTGAAATGGAATCCAATGTCTAAATTGCTCTATCACATTATAAATTTCTTTATTGACAGAAAATAATTCAATTTTACAATATTTTTAACCTATCAGCTTGAAATGATTAATTTTATCAGCTCGCATATTATTTCAGCTTGCATATTAAAAACCATAAATGATTCTAAAAATACTGGAAAATCGAATTATTTTCTATCAATAAAAATAAATGCGGCAGAATAAAACAATTTGGAAATCAAATTCGATTTTTTAGTGTCAAAATACATAAGAATAATATGATCTAATTTTCAAATCGTTTGTTTTGTGTGCCAGTGTCACTTGATGCTCCTCTCGAGTAGAGTTATTAAAATAATCATTTTCTGTATCAAAACTGTTCTTTTTCAAATTAATTAGAAAATGATTGAATGAGGCATATTTCGAAAGATTTCTAGAAAATATTAAAACTTTGATAGTAGTTATGTTATATCTTTATAACTCATATAGTTCAAAAACTATCCATTGAGCTTGATGCTCATGAGATTCTTTCATTCATCAGATTATAAGCTACCTACATCACATGTGAGAACCAACTCATTTTATCAGGACTCAATTTTTTTCATACAATTAGTGTGGGATTTTTTATTTGTTAAATGAAATAATGATCACAAAAAGCAATGATTACAAGCGAAATATTAGTCATTAAAACTTTTATGTAACAGTTGCGAACTATTCTGTACATCATTAGAGACAATTAGATAATTGGATGAAAAGCAATTTGATCTATGTATATAATATGGGTAGCGAGAGGCAAGAGAGATTGCGGATTATTGGTCACGTAATGTCAAGTGCACCTTGGGTTTATCGTAAGCAGCATTTGACTCGAGTACATCGATCGATATCGAGAAACATCGGCTAGCCTCGAACTGCCCGAGGTTAGTGGGAACTCTGGTCAGTGGCATGGAAAACGGTCCAATTATGGATGACGCCTTTGATCGAGCTCGCGTGTTTAGTTAAGTGACAATAAAGGAGAAACGGTTAAGTTTGCTAAAGATCGTCATTAGAGATCGCTATCGCATGTTGCATCACTATTTAACAGTGTGCAATCGCACATGACAAACGCGTGATCTCAAAATGCAATTATTTTAGCACTGAATATTCTTGCTATCAATAATCTGAAAATAACAATGCGACTTTGATAAGCATTCGTTATATGAGGATTATATTAATTAGAACAGTTACGTTAGTAATCCGAGTTAACTAATGGCTTGCGACCTATTATCTCTCTTTCTATGAATTATAATGTACTATTATATATAACACTATTTTTTCTATAAAAAAAGTTTTTTTTCTCTTTGAAGCGCCATAGTGTATATCCCGAAGATTTTGTCGCGTTGAATACAATATTGTTGGCAGAATTTGCGTAGCATGTCAGGCTTTTGAATAAATTGAAGTGGAATGGGTAAAAATGGCGTTTTTCGCCATTTTCAACATTTTTTTATGGCAAAACGAAACCTTGTTTTTAAATAAAATGTACGGTATCTAAAAGTACAATTCACGAACTTGAAAATAAATTTTATGTTTATGATTATACGATTTATTTTCAACAAATTATGATTTTAAATTTTAAGGTAACTGCTTAATTACATAGTTTAATATAAAAAATCGTTCTTTTCTCTTTGAAATGTCACAATACATACCTCAAAGATTTTTTGACAAATCGTTACTTTCTAAGTAACGGTAACTGTTACGCCTTACTTTTTAAAATTAGTAACGAATAATTGTATTATAACAAGTTATTTTTTTTATCAAAAATAACGGTAATGATTATTTAACGCATTATTTTTATTTTATTTTTATAAAGTAATATTATCAATCTTGATCAGTATAATAAAAATAAAGTAGTGTACGAAAAATAAAATAGAGAGGGTGAAGTCAAAATATAATGCTGGTCAACGTTGTCAAGATTAAATTCATTTGTACGTAAAAAATCAATTTAACCGTTGTGACAGCAGGCATTTATTGTATTTATTGATTGTAAAGTGATATGCGCCTATCTTCCATTCTATCTTCAGCGAGATACGTCTTTAATATAAAAATGAAAATATGCATTTCGCGAGGCGGATTATTGTCAGTGAGAAATGGCAGGATGATAAAATGCGCAGATAGAAAGGATGGAAAACTCGAACAGAATTTTAAAGCCACACGTTTTCGATAAAAGCCGGGTCGGCGCATCGCTGATGCAACCGCAAGAAACAGTAGCTCGCAGATTGCAACTTGAGTAAAAAAAGAAGGGAAAAAATTTGAAGAAACTCGGTTTCACCGACAAGAGCAGGCAGTGCTCTCGTGAAAAACACACTGCGGACGTTCCTTCTACCTTGAGATCCCGCCGGGACCACTTGTACGTCCTTTCCTTCGTCAGATAAGCAGACGTCTCGGTCCGACTACAATATAAACAGGTTGCGAACGAATTACCTTGCACTCCCACCGTGTAGCGAGCGATGCGTACTTTCATTATGGAACACATACATGCTCTATCCACGTGCCGCATTTATGGTATGATGTACGACGAGCATAAAATTAAACTTCTTTATTAAACGTACACAGGGTGCTGTCTGGATATGACTTTTATATTTATTAAAACTAGTGCCTTTAATTGCTTTTCCTGTTATGATTTATCCTCATACTTCGAATGCGACGTAATCCCAATTTTAAATATTTTTTTGAACATTTTACTAAGAATAGAAACTAATCCAAATTATGTTACATGCATTGGTTATTACAGTATCATGTTATCAAATAAGCATTATAATTAAAGACGATTCAAAATATTTATTTTAAAATAAAAAAATTGAAGACTTCTGAAATCTTAGTTCTATTTTGAACATTGAAGAGATAAAATATAATATAAGTATCAATACACACATATATGTATTAAATGTTGTAATTAATAAAAATTGGAAGATTTTATAGAAATTCGTACATACATATAATTATATATGTAATTGACATTTTAAGTTTTTTAAAGTAAGTAAGTGCACATGACGTCGTAAAGAGAACAGCAATTTTAAGGCAAAAGATATCGTGTTGCGTAACTACAAGAAGACTCATTTAACTAGTCGAGAAAAGCCTTCTAAATGCAAGTCCTTTAAGACGCACAGCAAGGTGGTAAGGATGCACTACAACTGCCAACATTCTGCGCAAAGGAGCCATTCGCAAGTGGAAACAGCATCTTTCGCCCAAGCTTCTGATGTAACACAATGTTTTAACATGGCTTGAAAAGCGTCTCGATAAAGAAGAAAACGTGACGTTTCTATTGGCTCCTTTCACCTTTATGAAATAGATCGAAGAGTCCGAATCGTCTTGCAAAAGGTGAACGATAGAACGAAGAGAAATATCTACGTCCACATTTTTCACTTACAACATATGTCTCTTTATGAAAGCAAGGTTTGTGGCATTTTTCTTGAGTACACCATCGATATTCTAAGTCATTATTAAAAGATCCATTACGCGAAAAAGATCCACATTTGTGCAATTTATTTATACAAAATTTGATTCATCAGATGAATATTACAAATCTACATACAAGTATGTTAAATATACAATGACAGCATATTTTAAAATCAAATATAAGAACATATATAATAATATAAAAACAAAAAAGTAAAGTACTTCTTTAATAATTTTTAACGGTCTCCATATCATGTAATGCCACTGCTTTTCAGAGTAAATCTAATATTTATCAGTGTGATGTCAACCAAGTATGTAATAAATAATTAAAAGACGTGCAAGTCAAAGCGCCAGGAAACTGTTCTTTGGGATAAATTTATTTTATATGTATGCGCATGCAGCTCATCGTCTTGAAAACAGCATTTAATATTAAAACAGTCTATTCCGTCACGTCCATTTCTCAATTTAAAATTTTCGCATATTTCGCTCGCTGTTCCCTGCATGGCAATAATAAAGCAAGGATGGATATTTTGAAACTCATACATTCGCTCGCGATAGGATACGACGACGCTGAAGTGCACGATCTTTGTACACTTGGATACTCCTTCGGATCACGACTGCAGGGCGCAATCGGGATGGCAAGCAGCGGTCGATGCAAAAAAAGAGTTCAATATCCTACACTGATGTATCCGAATCGATCTCCCTACACACCCGACCAACCAACGGAAGTCGTCGGGGTCTCGTCGGATTTCCCTCGTACATGCCGATAGCGCACTGGTTTGTCGCCCGCATCGAAAAAGTACGGCCGGAAGTCGAAAATCACGATTTTCGCGTCCGCCTGCCGCCGCCGTCGTCGACATTTGTCCGCTCGCTCGTCGTGTCGGGCCGAGCCGGCTTTTGTTCCGCCGACAATGAAGCGCAAAACCGATTGGACGGACGCTGGCAATCGCACTGCGCTGCGCCGATCGATAGCAATCAGCGTAGTTCGAATCAGAGAATCCGAGTCGTAATGGCCACGCGTGGAGGGTGACTCCGTCGTGGAGCCACTGAAATTGAGTCTTCCTGAGCGACGATGTTTTTCCCTCCGATAATCACTCGCATGATTTTGCAGCTTTCCAGCTGATTCGATTCAGTCAAGATGGAGACCTTAATGGCTATCGCATTAAAACCGCCGTTACACACCAAATGTATCTAGGCCAGAAAAGATTTAAGAACTATGTCATAATTGATTCTTATTTTGATTCGTTTTGACTAGTGCGTGATAATTAGAAAAAACAATACTTGAAATTTTACTTGGGATGTAATAAACATGTATGAATATTCTTAAGTCTAGATACTTATGTTCTGAAATATTTTTAAATATTTTTAAATAGTCTAACTACGCAAAAAAATATTTATATTGTCAAATGTATAATAAATAACGCACAGAACAGAGATATCAAACAACTATACGTATATAGATGTATATATCAATAAGAGATGCGTGAATGACGAGGTCTATCAATTGCTTGTGGCGTTGAAATGTAGTCGTAATTTTCGGTAAGATAGGAAGTTCTGGCGGTGGCAATTCAGCAATTAAAATCTCATCCGAAATACGAACCGGAATCATCATCAAGCTGATGAACTCCCAGTTACTGGCAATGAAAGTGAATTTTGATAAGTTCCAAACTCTCCGGAAACTATCGTTCAGCACCAAGCTTATTAAGAGGAAGAGGGTTGAAACTCGCTCGTGATCTCTTGTTGTTTACTTGCGGTGTGCGATGCCATTTTATTTCGCAGGCTCTTCCTTAGCTTAATGAAAGAGACGTGATGTTTGCGATGCGGAAACGGTAAAACTTTCCTACCGCGACGCTTTCAGAAAGATTCATATCCCAAGGAATATGGTCCCATGTTTTTCAAAGAGAGAGAAAGAGAGAGAGAAAGATTAACATGTCGCAAGTCCGAAATGTGTACTCGCTAAGCCGAGCAATCTCATCCGAGATAAAAGTATTAAAGATGAGACCAGATTTCAAAAATTTGCGGAATCTCACAATGGATGCATTAACTGACATTTTATCTTCTTTGTAAAAATTTTTATTCGAGCTTATACTTTTAACAATTTTATTAAATTCAGTACAGTTACATGAACATTTTGACTACCAAGCTGATTTTGGCACTAGAGAAGCTAAAGTCAAGAAATATACGGATAATATAGTCGGATTATAAAATATATAAGCTATACAAAAAAAATAAACATAAATAAATATAAAAATATTTATA
>NW_017305885.1:1056654-1057542 GCF_001594115.1 Trachymyrmex septentrionalis
AACAGATTTTTTGTAAAAAGATGAATAAATCTAATCTAAATTTAAAATATTATTATTTGATATTTTATAAAATTCTTTTTCATATACACATTCTAAACTTAAATATAATTTATTATATAATTTATTTTTCTTAAATGTTTTAAATACTTATTAGTATCATTCTAAACCGGGTAAATAAAGCCATTACCATAAACGGATAATGGAGCGGAAACTCATTCCGAATATGGATAACATGGCAATCAGTGTTAAAAGTCTTGAACTCTTTTCGTTTTATCTATTCTTCCTATACTCTATTCTATATTCATAAGAATAAATTTATGTAGAGAATAATTTGCGTTAATTGCCAAGATGTTTGAATATTGCACGTTCTTATGTAAATAGCTCATTCATGTTTTTGTAAATTCTTTGGCAACTTTTCGCTCTCGTGCATCGTATTGGGAGTAGTAAATGCGCTGTGGTTCGAGATAATCTCAAAATTTACGGAGAGTATATCGCGTTTTTCTTGTATTACCTATTTCACTAGTAAAAATAGATAGAGAATCCAAAAGAAATGTCTTTCTCAGAGGCAATCCTATCGTGTACGCGTTACGTAAAGCAAATAAAGTGGACGAGTGTCCGTAATAAAAGCGGTTTTTAAGGGTTCCCGCCAAATAAATACATCTACCGCATCATATGCTGGCAGCTCATTGAAAGGACTCGATACTTTTGTTTGAGGAAATTGCAAACAGTCAGATAAAAATATCTTATGAGCTTTGTCGTAATTACTTCTAAAGTATTTTCGATTATCGAGAGACATTTATTGAAAGACATAAATGCTGATTTTTCGCTCTGAATTATTATTAAGTATTACTAGTAAGCCTGAAATAAATTGTATTTTAATCCACTGTA
>NW_017305885.1:1057642-1061653 GCF_001594115.1 Trachymyrmex septentrionalis
AAATTGTTATTAACATAAGTATTACTAGTAAGCCTGAAATAAATTGTATTTTAATCCACTGTATTTGGTATCGAATAAAAGCAAAAACGGAGACGGACGATTTATTTAACGTTTAATTCTAATTAATAAAGTTTTAATCTGATAAATGGCGAATAATGAGAAATGTTACACGCTAACAATTAAAAGAAAAAATGAAAAATCATAAAATCATAAAAATCTCGGTAGATTTTAGTAATAATCAATTATTTATTATATTTTTGTATACATTTTGTACATATCACAAAAATGTATTTTATAACCAAAAATTTCTATTTGAAAATTACGAATGCATGGTTCTCTTGCCATTTTTCCTCGACTCTTGTTTTTCTGTGTTATTAATATAAAACAGAAAAATATTCTAATAATGTTTTCCATTAAAATTTGCGCCCATGCTTGTTATATTTTATATTAACATTAACAATTTTCTACATTTTTGTTCAGTCTATATCTTTGATATTTTAAAAAACGATTTTTGAGATTTAAGTGTGTATTTGCTAGTGGTCAACTAACTGCGACTGACGAACAAATTGGGATTTGGTCGTTATTGGGAAACTGGCGAAGCCATTGCACGACGGAGACCGAAGGACGGTGCTGATTCGTTCGAGTACGCCAGCGATTCCGGTGCCATGGGTTTTCGATTACGAAGGGCTCGCCGCGTAATCCCGAAAGGCGTGAAACTCTCGCGAAAACATCGTTCGAACCGAACTGTGAGAGGAAGCTTGCCGCCGTAAAACTTTCTCTATAAAAGTTGTTATTACAAAGGAGAGACGGTTTATACGCGCAAACCATTGCGTCGCGACGACGATGCTGGAGTATTGCCGTTATAATCGAGATTAATATTGAACATGAGAGAATTCGCGGGGTCTCTGAGATTCCTATTGCTTTGTGTTTATGTAAGTAAATATCGTTGAATTAGAAGAAGAAATATTTATTGGAAAAAGGATAAATATAATATTTATTAAAAAAAGGATTAGAATGAAAATATTAAAAGCTATTTGAGAGATATTTGCATGTATGGTTTACGAAAGAATTTCATATAAGTTCTGGAGATGTGTGAGATTCAGAGTTTACGGTATCTGTGCAATCCGCTCGCCGCGTGACGGCGCGACATAAGTAGGCATTCATTGAAATATGTTGACACAAAGGAGTACTTATGATTCTTTGGTGGTATTGCGAATTTGAACAACTGCCATTGAAAAGCAAGGGAATACTTTTTCGATTTTTCCGGACGACGCGATAAGACCTCGCTCGAGCGAAGATTGCGATCCGCACGACGCGATATCATAGCGCGGCAAATCTTTCGGGAATCGTTGACCTTTGTTAGATTCTACCTCTAACAAAGGTCAACGATCGAGATCAAGCGAAAGAGTAGAAACGAAGAAGTAGAATTTTTATCTTGGGGAATTGTCTTTTGATGAAACAATTGTGATAGGAAATACATGTTACTAACTTGTTATCTTGTTAGTAACGAAATTGACGAGAGTAATCTAATTTTGTTATTAAGATTTTGCTTTTAAGATTAAAGTGAATATATAAGAAAGTTTCTTTATGCATAACTATTTTCTAATTATTCTGAAAACATTGAAAAATTGTTGAAATTTATTTAAAGAGGTACAGCCCTTACAAAGTAAATTGAAATCGGAAATGTTGATGTATTATTATTTTTAATAAACGATATATGTATATATATATATATATATAAGTTTTATGAACAACATTATATTTTCATTTAATAACATATTTTTGTAGTTTTTAATCTACTTTTTATTATTAAAAATTAAAATACTTTAAACAACAATGTGTGCGATAAAAATTTCAATTTTTTAATACAAATACTTTAAGTATTTACAGAAAAGTTTCATTGTAATACAAACATTATAGCTGTTCTGTAAATAGACAAATAAATAAATTTTGTTTAGTTACAAAACAATTGATCTTTTCACATCGCAATAAAACTTTATATAAATCATTTTGAATATTTAAAGTACTTATCATAATCTGTTCATTATTTTAAAAATATGTGTAACATATTTTTAAGTTTAGAAAAATGTTTAGACATTTTATTATGTTAATTTTTAAAATCATTTTTCTTAAAAAATTTTATTGTATATTTTCGACTTCTTTTAATACGAAAAATTATTATATCGCAAATTATGAGCGATATGTTTTGTATAGTTAATATAGGTAATCTTTTTTTTTAAACAAAAACGTAAGATACAATGTCATATTTATCTAAGTATTATGTATATATGAATTCAAGTTCTTGCCAAAATTAACAGTCAATCACTAACTCTCTATCGTAACTCGCAAAATGTGATATTAATTACTCATTACATAAAACTTACATGATATACATACATAGTATGGTTTTTCATACAATATGTACTCAAAGTAATTTGCATATTGTCCCTGTGTAAACATATTCCTGTGCACCTCTATGTAAAAACGCGAAATTAAATTTTGGACAAGATTCATCTAACGCAAACTGCTCGCAGAATCTCATATACGAATAACGCATAGACAAAGTACAACTCTCACTATTCCCGTCGAGATATTTTTAACCAGAAGCTTGTGAAGAGCAATCTTTTTCGATAGAAGTCTTTCAATTTTACCCTCTCTTCGTAACTGGACTGAGGGCAGCTCTCAGATTACCGTTATCTCAATGGCGCCGCAGAAATTCAACACCCACACAATATATCTAAGCCAGTTCCTCACCTTTAACCTTGTAGCCGTATATAAGGAATAAGAACCACCTAGCACAAACACTCATAGATGAAAAAGACAGAGGAAAATAGAAGAGAGGAAGAAAAAATAGGAAAAAAGAATACACATTAGGTAGAAAAGGATGCAAGGAGGAAAGAATCTTCCTTTGCGCTGAATTCGAGAGTTGACCGTTTCCTCGCCGACCCTTTTACTTGATTCGTACGGGAAATAGGTGATTTTTTGGCCCTTATTTTGTAGACACACGTGATCTCTATTTTTCTTTTCCGGATTTACGATCACCTAGCTTCGAAGACATGGTTGAAGTTCTGTAGGCGCTATGAGCTAGTCCATCGATTTTTGAATATTCAATAGAATAAAAGCTTTCGGAAATACTTCATGCACTTCCGTCGGAAGTAACGTGGGAAAATACGACATCCGATCGAGCTGCATTTCCGCTCGAGCGAATATTCACGCATGTTTATTGAACAATGACCTAACTGGAAGTTTTTACAATTTTCACACGAACTGAAAAGCATTTTCTTTGTCACTGTTCTTCAGTTACCAATGATAAATCTGTAGTTTTGGATTTCTAGGCAATGCTAAGAAGATTAAATTGATAAAATATATATAAGAAAAAAAAACGTTCTTCTGTTTAGAAATGTATACTAGTTTAATTCTTATGCTCTTTATACATTTTTCACTCGTCGTAATTACATTCTTACTAATACTGTATGTGTTTAGTGTCGTTAGTGAAGTTTTAAAATGTTTCGTCACTTTTTAGAGAAAAAAAGTCTGGGAAAAGCTGTGAAATCCGATGGATGTCCGAATCGGTCCACGACTGATTATTCCGCCAAGCGTATCACGCGCGTGACAGACATCGCGTGCATTCATCTCTACGTATCCAGGTACGTGCTTTTTGTCAAAACCAAGGGTTTTAGTTGAGATCGGAGATGAGAGATTGCGTAAGATCGAGGATAATTGAAACCTTGCGTAATGCTGCGTGCATGACGAATCGTTAAAGCAACGTCAAAATTGAGTTTTCTACTTGCAATTCATGTATGAGTTAAACATTAATTCGCCAAACAGAAAATATTATTGCAAATAAATAGTTGGATAGAGGGATTCATTTATAGTGCAATTCAATGAGTCAGTTTAATTACAAATTTGAACAAGTATAGGTATAAATATTAGTCCTCCGAATTATTATTACATAGAATAAGAATTAAACGTGTGTGTGTGTGTGTGTGTGTGTGTGTGTGTGTGTGTGTG
>NW_017305885.1:1061753-1067820 GCF_001594115.1 Trachymyrmex septentrionalis
TGTGTGTGTGTGTGTGTGTGTGTGTGTGTGTGTGTGTGTGTGTGTGTGTGTGTGTGTGTGTGTGTGTCGATATTCACCAGATTATAAATATTTAAATAAAAAAGTACTCTAATAATTTAGTATTCATATTCTTGATTCAGTATTAAATGCTGTTTAGATTCTTGACTCTATAAATTTACATATATTTAATACTTTATATAACTATGAAACTAAAAAGAGACAAATATTGGCAAAAATTTGAATCTTATTATATCTAAACATATATTCTAAAAATACGGGTGTGAATTTAACATCATGCGATCAGTTATCTATATAATTTTCTTAATGCAACGTGCTAGTAGTACAAGTCAATCGTAAAGTCGCCCTTACGTTCATATTCAGTTTCTTCGAATTCAATAAACCTATAAATGACATGATCATTTTATATAATTGACATGATCATTTTATGTTATATACATTAATGTCTATATAATTCTTACCGTGTTGGCGTTACAGTAATCCGATGTGAATTTTAAACCTGCTGCTTGTATCATCATAATTATGATGTGAATTTAAAATCCATGATATTAAATCCACATCATGTTAGTGCTTATATCAACACCAATACGATGAGAATTATATGAACACTGCTTGGTGTTAAATCAACACTCAGATTTTTTAGAGTTTAGTGATTAGTCGATATAAATATATTTAATATACTTTCATTAAAATAGAAACCAAAAATATATATAATAGGAAATAATTTATTCAAAATTAGTGAAATTTGTGAATTAGTGTTAGCAGATTGGATAAAGTTGCCACAAATATGATAAAAGTAAATTTAAAAGTTTTAAACGAGATATATAAAGTCAAAATGATTGCAATACAATTTTTCGTTGCATTTTGATCCACCGTTCTTAGTTTATGTTTTCCCTTCGACTTTTTACTTCTTTTGGAAGACTCGTACGGAAATATACGCTCGATATCGAAGAAAAGTATCCGTCCGGTGCCAGCTGCGTTCCTGGTGCATCGAACTAGCCGACGAGTTCGACTCCCCGAGTAAGCAAACATTTGCATCGTGACATACGCGGATCACCTCCTTGCTACGGGATTTACCTTCCAGATTCACGTGTACACGCCAACAAACAGCTTACTATGGCGAAATCGGATTATAAGCGAATTCGTGGAACCGATACGAGCAGAGTTGTATCGGATTTCCGTGCAAATCAATTAAGAACGTGCCACTAAATTTCATCGACGACGATTGATTCGATTCTATGTAAAATATCATTCGTGGTCACAAGGATAACATTAATGATACCATTTAGATTATTACTTTTAAAATTGTGACCCAGCACTTTGCAAATCTCTAATTTATTACACTATCGTGGTGATACAGTAAAATATACATTAAGTTTTCTTTTCGCGCAACAGATTTTTTGACATTAGTGTTTATTTTTTTCTTTTTTTTCTTTGAGAAAGCAATATATTATTAATAATACATTATTATTAAAAAGTTTATATATTATTTGTTAATGTATATAGGATAACATAACTATCAGTGCTCATGATACACTTATTGATTCAAAGAAACTAGACATGGAAGTAAGGGCGACTTTGCGATTGACTTATACTACTAGCACGTTGCATAAATAAGAAGCACATTAATGGTATACATATAATATAAAAATTTGAGACTCACAAAATTGCAATTTTCTAAAATTAGTACATTCTTTTTATCACCGGTAAGTTTAATGAATATAGCATATTCATTATTTATTTGATATTCGTTATTTACTTGATATAAAACGATATATTGCTTCAACTTAAAAAACACGCAAAAGGACAAATCAGATTTATTTATCATAAATAATACAAGTGTATACTTTCCGTATACACTTTCTGATCCAACTGATTATCTTTTTTCATACGCACAATCTCGACAACGAGCTCGCCTGCAAGCTATTAATACGAACCTACCTAGGAAACCGCAAGCAAGTTTTTGTCGGCGATGGTCGAGAAGGGAAAAAGCTGAGAAACACGACGCGTACGGAGCTGGAAACGCGATTGCGGACTGAAGGGCGGGTGTGAAACGCGAGTAATGGAATTGTACCTCCGACTGCGACATTTTACTCGATCCCGACGCTCACGTGGACTTGTCGTATGTGGGACAAGAGCGTAGTACGCGACCCCCGAGAAGAGATGTGTGCTGGCGAACCGTCGACGACAAGTAGCCGGTACGCTGTGTATTATCGATCAATATTCGAGCTGACAGCCGACCGAAGATCGTATTCCTCCGTTGTGAAATTGTACTTGACGACGCGGAACCTTCCGTTAGGAATCAATGGCCGAGAGTCACGACGCTATTGTCGCAGCCCGGGAAAAAGGACTTTTTCGCCGCGTGGACGAGCGCCGATCAAACGTTGACTAGTGTAATAACGTTTCTACGGCAATCGCGTTCCGTATCATTAATTCCTGCCACGCCAGCAAAATAATTTAAAATCCGATCGCAAGCGAAGCGGCGCCATATGACGCTGCATGGATGCTGACGAGATTCATTAACAATAGCTCGCTCGGGGCGAGACTCGATCTTTCTACTGATAGGATTATATCGTGATTTTATCGAAAATATATACCTACGGTATATTTTCTCTGATCTCATGAGTCATTCGTTTCGCTGCATTTTTACTAGTCATGTAAAGAGTGTCAACGTAACCGAAAGTGAAAGATGATTGAAAGCTTGAATTTTCCAATTCTTCTTTAAACCACATTAATGGATATAAAAATTCTACGTCTCTTGAGTATAAACGAGTTTTTCTGATTAAAAAGCAATTGCAGTCGTGCAAATCGGAAAAATTACGAGTTAGGAAACTACTGGTTATCGGGTGTAGTTAAAGATCGGCATTTTAATGGTAATGGAAGTCAGGACATTCTAGCGATGTGCGCGAATCGCAACGGTGTACACAATATAACCTGGTAATAAGTCGTAAAGTTCGAGGCGACGGTAGTGGAAGATTCGAGTTCGCCGATGCAAAATACTCCGGGAATTGCAGTGCTGCGAGAATTGTTGCGATAATAACTTTCTGCTTTGGCCGTACTACACAATTACTCCGCGCGTAGCGGCGAACTAAATACAAGAGCATTTAATTTCTACTCAATCTATATTTCGCGCTCGCACCCAGCTAGACGATCGTCGTTAAAACTCTCTTTCAGTCCGGCCTTGATAGTTTCCACGTAATCAGGGATGTTTATTGCATTTTATGCGTGCGCGGAATTTCATATCAAAATAGGAATTTTTACGAGATTTGCGAGCGTGCAAAGGAGAGAGAAGTCTTATAAAAAAAAAAAAGCGACCACGAGAGACGCGGTAGAAATTTTCTTGCATTTGCCACTTAGCGCAGCAACTTCTTCCCATCTCATTCTCATGCAACTGAAAATCTAATTGTATGTTTCATTAGAAAAAATTATTATTTGAAAAATCTCGCTGCTTTTTACAAAGAATACGCGTCCACGAAACAGAGATTTTAGACGCTTCATTTAGCAAATTCTTTCATGGAAGCGCAATGATAGATCGCCGTAATTTTCTGCATAAAATCTCCCAGGACAGCGTCTGTTCATCTTCGTCTGGCGTGTTGTCTATCTGAATAATTTTTAGCTACGAGCATATCAAGATTTCTCTGTGTGCTAACACACAGACGTATTCCGGCTACTAATCAGAGACACATTTTCGCAGGATAGTTTTACAAATGAGAATCTACTCACGGAGACGCGTCAGAGAACTCTGCGTTACAACCGTATCAAATTTGCATGAAATCTGGGAACACAAGGCAGATCCTCTGCGGCTTTCTTCGCTCCGCTCGTCTCACCGCGAGGATTCTGCTCCTCGAATACACGGCCATTACGGTATCTACATACACACGATAGTAACATGCATATGTGCATAATATTCAGGCACATCTGCTCACACATGTGTACAGATATATGTATATGTGTACAGATATATATGCAACATAAAAAGTCCGTTATTTTTTCGCGTAGTATAAGTATTCCGCTTCAAGGGACATCTTCCGCTGCATACGTATAGAATCGTATTATTATACGAATAATGCTCTAACGTAATTTTATGAATACCAATAGAAAATAAGTTTTTTTTTCTCTATTTTGTTCTCTTTCATCTAACATGTCTAGGTGAGCAATCGATGGAATCGATATTCGACAAATTGATTGTAAATATTCGAGTTATTGAACCGTGAAAATTCATCACTCTCGCATTCGTTATCCCAATATCAATTACAAAATGTAATAGAACGCGCTGCATGCGGAAAGATTTATTGTGCTTAGCGCAGAATGCTTCTGAATTTCACACCGGATTATTTCCCGAATTGCAATTACTCACGCTAATCCAGCAATATTTTCGATATGTTTGGTAACAAATATAGTTCTACCTAAATTAGCAGCTTTCCGAAAGAAAAACTCCGTACTCGGAATAAATTAACACCGGCACGCCCAGTAAACAGATAATTTCCTATCGCGATAAGTCATGCAATGTATTGCGCTATAAAACGAATTAAGAAGCTGTAATAGTGATACTGGTCGATACGCGGATGCAATAAGATAGTAGGAAACTGTAGACAAACTACGAGAGATATTTTCGTTACACATCGCTCTCTCTCCTTTTTATTTCGCAAGAAGTCAAGCGTAGCTACACAGACGAAATATTTTTCACGGACGGCGAGATGTGGCAAGGAAACATTTTTAGAAGTGACGGAAACGTGCGGGCTCGCGCTTGACATTTCCTAAAACATAAATGAATTGTGAAAAAAAGGGCACGCGAGAGAGAGAGAGAGAGAGAGAGAGAGAGAGAGAGAGAGAGAGAGAGAGAGAGAGAAGTGAAGAGATAGAGAAAAAAACAGGAAAATGCAGGATATACATAAATATAACATATATGGATATCTATTATATATGCATGCACATGTGTATGTGTGTGTATATATAACTTATATATAGATGTATACAATATACAATATATATATATATACATACATACACCTTTACATAGCTATATATATTCCTATATATATTTACATATAGACGTGCGCGCCATCCATTTCGAGAGGAAGATTAATGGCACTTTCGGCGAAAATGCAATTTACCGAGCAATCGACACGCTACGATGATTCGCCTGGAACGCAAAAACGGCCAGCCAGGCTTCTCGTTCGAGAGAAGTGAGAGCGGAAAAAAGATCCGGTCAATCTGCATCACGGTAAGACGGAAGAGCGATCGCGTCGAACGCCCTTCGTGAATACGAGATGGTCGAACGACGATGGCCGACAGACTAAATTATCACAGCATCGCAGAGGCGGTCATCGGAATCGCGTATTGTGTGATAAAAAAAAAAGAAAAAGAGGGGGAAAAATAAAATAAAATAGCTACGGAACACGGCTCGCGCGTACGTGACATCTATACGGTACGGACGTTACGCTATTACGTGGAGTTGCGCGTAACTCCGCGCAATTCCCACCGGTACATCGCGGCGGCTCGTTTCACGCTCTCGAAACAACCCTGAATTAACCGTGTTCGTTGTTGCACGGGCGGATAATAACGTTGCCGCTGCCACTATTGCGCGCACATCCGCGATACGAATGAATGAACTTATCTGTATGTTGATTCGACGCGGATATGCGCGCGGAGTTTGTTATTGAATAAGCGACCGCGACATGGCAAGCGAGATCATGGTCAGTGGATAATATTATACTAGACAATATGCCTGCTGTGCTTATTTTCGATGCTGCAGGCTGGACTTTCGCGTCTGCCAAAAAACGTTATCCAGTGAAGCCGGTCGTAGACATTGATGATAATAACGATGTCGTCGTAACGTAATTTAATGCTGAAGTTAATAATTATATGTACATTACGTTGTTATAAATTATGTCATATAAAATTACTGTAAGGTGATAAATACTTAGCAGCAGAAGCAAAATTTTAAAAAGTATAATTTTTTTTTTTTTTCCGTTTCATTCCTTTACATTTCTTCAAGTAAATTTTTCATTAACGAATGTTCATATTATACGCTGAGAAAAAAAAAAAA
>NW_017305885.1:1067928-1084520 GCF_001594115.1 Trachymyrmex septentrionalis
ATATATACATATAAATTACATATCTAGAGTCAGAAAATTCCTATCTAATTGCAATCAAACATATATCTAACATAAAATAAAATGAATCCATAAATATACATTTTTGCATTTGTTTCTAAACATAAAAATAAATACATAGGTATATTGATTGTTAATAACGTTTAACCACAGTGATATATTTTTTTATCACCGTTGTACTTTTTGCTTTGTAGAAATGTGTAATTAACGAGGTTGTTTTCAGCGAGATAACAAATTCGAAGACGCTGATATCCGAGCAGCAATCGGAACAATGGCTGGGCGGAAACGGGGCGGAATAATACCGGCCATTTTCGCTGCATTAATTTTTCAGCACCCACCTATAGAGCTGTGTTAGGCTAAGCATGAATTATGAACACATTACGGTCGGGATACAAATTGATTTATGGTCGCGGCGTCTCGCCGTGCATATCTAATATCCCCTGGCGATATTCTTCAGCCAAGACGCGGGTCACGGAATACGATTAATCTGCATAGCGGATCTCGTCAGATTCCTTAATAGCGCTTTTATTATGTTTCTGTCTTCGTCTCCTACTGACAAACTATTAAAAGCTTTAAGAACAATTACAGATTACGACAAGTTTTTGATTCCGGAGATTTCCCTACAGGAAATATAATATCGATTATATATCCAATTTCCAAGCAATCTTATTTTATCAAGATAAATATTTGAATATAAGACATTGTTCGATGAAGCATACAGTTCTTTAATTTTTGAACAACTCCAAAAATTAAAAAATTTATCAAAATTCCTAGAATTGTTACAATTTTTTTTCTTTTTCAGAAAAAAATGTGTAAAATAAAATCGCTCTAGTTTGACTTAAGTTTATTTAATGATTTCATGGCAGAGAAAATCCTGTAGTAGATCATGGTCTATAGCCAGATCCTCTCCATTAGTATGGCAAAGAGATCCGGAATGAATTTTGTTTAACTTTCCTCAATTCTGTTCGTTAATGGTGGAACACATTCTCGATGCATTCAGCATGTTAATTACAGGACTATTAAATTGCTGCCGCGATCATTGCAGAGTGAAATAGCTGCCAATACAGTTTTATAGTAAGTATAGCACTATTAATGGTTATCGTGCGAGTATCCTGCAATATAAAGCTATAAATCAGATTACACATTGCGGAAGAGAGGAGGGAGAGGATACGGGATTATCATCCTATTAACTATCCGATTCACGCTGTAAAATATGTTTATTCGCTCCGGTTTGTAATTAGATTCATTAACTCCCTTGCACTCGCCGGGAAGATAATTATGCCGCCTGATTAAAACGGTTGACGTAGTTCGATTTAAATTCGAACGAATTTCCTGCTTCCATTAATTAAATTTCCTGTGGACATTCCACAACGCGACGTTAACACTGGACGAGATACTAAACAGCAGCCGCTTCGCTATCGTCGTGAAATTGAGGGCAAGCCTCGTGATATCCTCCTTAGGCGCTATAAATGTTCCATTATTCGTCTTCTGTCACAATGATGAGATTCGTTGCCTGGATATAAACGCGCGAAGAGCAATGCAAAAGAAAGCGGAGAACAATGACGAAATATCTATTGCAATTTTACGTAAATCGGCGATCGTTAAACTTACATCGCGTACAATAATTTAAATTTAAAAATGAATATAAACGTATCATCTGTAAAAAAGGCAGAATTGTATCTAAATTAGATTAAACATTTATTGAATTAGTGGAAATAGCAAAATTCGGAAAAACCGAAATATATTATATTTTAAGTGGAAATATGTATAATAAACGTTGCAAGAAGCGTGCCGACTCGCTTCCGGCGAGTCTCTGTTGTTTATTTCCGAGGGATAAAAAATTACGACAAATTATCATTTTATATACTTTCTAAATGTTTTAGAGTGGAACTTCAGTCTAAAGAATGAAAATTGAGTCTGTCTTAATTTTCAGTCTTTAAAAGTGTGAGATTTCATTTTAAAGTGAGATTCACTCTAAAAGTTTTTTAGAAAGTATTTTTATTATTTTTATATACTTATTATATAACTATTATTTTTAGTGGAACGCTTAATGAAATAATTTTGCACATAATTAAAATATTTCCTGAAATAATTAATAATTACATGACTTGCGCTCATCTATTTTTATGCGTTATGTATTTGTTTAATTTGGTATATACATGCACATACATACACATATATATACATACATATACATTACATATATATATATGTATTCCGTCGGAATTTTATCGAGTGCATCACACTCTATTGCGCGAAGTTGAAAGAGTAATTGAGAGAGGAAAGAGCCGAAAATTTGAATAAAGTAAACGTTTACCGCCTGCATCCGCAACAATCACGGCATTGGTCTGTGAAATAAAATTTAATTCCGATGCGGACGCGTCTCGAATGTGAGATCGCTCGCAATCTCCGCGTTCTGGAGGCGGAATTAATCAAATATTCATCACACACAGCGCTAGAGCTACAAGAAGAAAGTTTTCGATGAAGGATAATCAAAGAGGTCAGATCTTTTATATTGAATCCGTTAACCTTGCAGTTTTGCACAAAAATTGTTCAAGTTGGAGTTTAAAATTAGAAAACGATTAGAGGAGACGAGATTAAAGATTGGACAATGCTGTTTTAATGAAACTTTTAATCCGATATAGATTCTATATCAATAGTATCTAATACAATAGTAATAATAATAATTATACAAATTATTCGGATATGTTATTAATAAAGACGAAACATACATAGGACAGAATAATTTAGTGTCTTCATTAGCAAACAAAGAAATGAAAGCAGAATAAATTATACACCTACAAATTTACATTCCCTTTAATAAAAGAGACACAGATACTTTCATCAGAGCCAAGTGTCGTTATTGCGGTATCCGAAATTACATTCATCCCTTCGATGACTAAATAATTATTCGCGATCCCTATATTCAGAAGACGGAATTAATGAAGTATTGATCTGCGAATGGGAGATGGAAATTTTCCCAGCGTGACTGCATGAAAATGAAAGAGAAAGAAATGTGGAGAAAACCCAGTCAGGAGGAGGATGGATCAGGAGAGAGATACACGTGACAAGAATGACAAAAAAGGTAATCCCGCTTGACGGGGGAATGGTCGCAGGGGAGAACGGAGATGCGACAGAGAGCCATTGACTTCCAAGATCCCGTTTCCTTACACCATCCCCTCGAGGTGTCCGATGATTACATCCACCCTTCTCCTCCGAAGGCTCTCCGAACATAAGCAAAGGCAGACCCCGTTTTATTCCCGTGTGTCATCGACAATATCAAATAATTTGTTTCAATAGTATTTCGTGAGTCAACTAACACCGTCGGAGCTGCAGAGTTCGTACGACGGAGGGAAGAATTGATATAATTAAAAATCACATAGCAGTATGATTGTACGACTACTACGATTTGGAAGAAGAAATATTGCTCCTCTGTATATTAATCCTTTTTTGTCCTTCATTAATTATGTCTTTTACGATAAAAATAAGAGGTTTAAAAATTTCTTTTCTCCAAAGTTCTCATTAAGTGAAGAAACAGATTTGCATTGTGTAACGAATTGCATTTATATATAAGGAAATGTAAAAAGCTGTTACACCAAGATATTATTCCTGAAATAGAATGCGAAGTTTTTTGTATGTCACAAAGAAAATAAGAAAAATATGAGAAATGTTCTTTGCTACCTAGGTATAGGATATGTATCATTTTTTTTTATTTTGCATGTACATATGAGTTCTAGTAGTAATTAAACGTTACATTTATTTTGTTTAAATACAAAGTAATAATTTTGAGATTGAAAGACTGCTTTCCTGTAAAATACAATAATTAATCTAAAAAACTAACTATATTTATTAATATTATAAAAAAATACATATTAATTAAACGCTTGTGATGCAGAGATTTAAATTTGTTTATTTTCCAAATTTTTAAATAATAATATCAAATTACGCGGAGATAACATGCTACATACCTTCAAAATAGATCTCGTATGATCTGAAAGCAGTTATCCGTATGAAGAGCAACTAAAATATCGTTCGTACCATCAAGAGGAAATTTTTCACATTGCGCTTTATATAGTAACATCGTAGTGCATCCGTGATAAAGTAGTAGCGTAAAAATAGCGCAGCTACATCGTTCATCATCTGATCTGCACTGCAGAGCAGACGTGTGTATATGTGATACCACAGCAAAAGATAGTTTCATCGTTTAATATTCAATCTTATCTTTATATTGGTGACCTTACCCTTTTCATCGAACTATTTGATCGAAGTTACATTAACCTTAACTTCACAAGATCAAAAAAAGTGAAAAAAAAATTCGCAAAGCATTCCAATTTTCCTATATTTGTCTTCATATTGATGGATTTCAATAACTCAATTTTATATATATTTTTTACATTCTTAAAAATGGGAAAATGCATTTGACTGGGCAATAGAAAATAGAGGCATTAAAACTAGGCAATAGAAAATAGAGGTGTATTATGAAACGTATTGTCAGATTTGGAACTAAAAGGAATAACATGAAAAAAAACATAAAAATTCAAATATTTGATGTAAATGTAGTGCAATTGGTCAAATGTAGACTGTATTGCACGTATTGAAGCAAATGTATAGCGTCGTTTAAAAATATTGACCAACTTCAAACAGAAGTGATTGCAGCGATAAATCTTTTAGTAATATTACGTACATTGGAATAGAAAAACGTAAATGCGTAAATCATCAATTTTATCATCGACTTGTGTAAATCATGTTATAATTTAAGTTGAGTAGTAATTGTAACATATTGGAAATTAATGTCAATTACAATATATATTGCTTAAATTTATTTATTGTTCCTATTCAAATTAGAGACAAACTTTATTTTAAAATAATTATGTCTGTAAACGCACACATACACATACACATACACATACACACACAATATTTAATGTTTATTTGTAATATATTTATTTATTTGAGGACTAATTTCAGTAACTATTTCTGCATGTAATATTTTTGCAAATAAATGTGATTAAGAGTCTAATAGTATGAAAGTTTCCAAGATAGAAATTAATTTCCTATTCATATCATTTATTCTTATCATCCATTGTATATGTAGTTATCACTTATTCATTCTTCATATAATGGAATGAATAAGTAATAACTGTACATACAATTTATGATTTATGAACGTAAATTATGTATAAATTCAAGATTATAACAATAAAACTGTAATTTGTATAATATAGAACATATATATATATATATATATATATATATATATATATAGAGAGAGAGAGAGAGAGAGAGAGAGAGAAATACGATATATATACAGATTAACTGTTATTCAAAAATTTAAAAAGTATATAACACACACACACATATTTCAACAGAAAAAAATCAACAAAATTAATTGAATTAATCTTTCTATTTAAAATTTGATATCACTCACTATTAATTCAATATCGATTGTAATGGTTTCTGTCAAATAAAAAGAAATGTGAGGTTCAAATACCGTTTCGTTGAAATAGCGTTTCTTTTGGAATAGTACTGTACGCAGGTGGAGAAGCAAGCTTCAATATAAGCGCAAAAGAATTTCCCCGGGTGTTCGAAGGCTCATTCGGTGTTTTTCGAGCTTGGCTTCGTTAGAAGGCAATTTTTATCGACAACGCGGGATTTTTACAGCTGCGGTCAGGCGCTTTCACGTTTCGGGGTTACGATTGTATGTCGTTCGATTCGTTTGAATGCTGCACAGCTCCCTCGGGGGACCCGTGTACACCATCGTTTTCGGGGTTACGTTTTGTTACGTGCATGCCGACTCTTCTCCATCCACGTTGAGCCCGATATGCAGTGTACAGAGCTGCGTCTCTCGGGTCGTTATTTCCCATCGTCCGAATGTCGCTCGAATAACGGCGATCATAGCAATGTAAATTTAAATCTAATCGGCCATGCCATCTATATCGTATTCAGATCCACTGATAATAAATGTAAATGCAAATAATGTTTTTATTTTTTACTTTGAAATAATTATTTTTATGATTAGTGACGATGTCTTTGGTATAGATATTATGTATATTTTGACTAGACTAAAATTTTATATGAAAACTCGTGTGAAAAAAAAAGATAATATATCCGATATGTTAAATATAACTTAAAACGTACATTCTGTTTGACTAAATACTTTTTTTTTAGAAGCAATTTCAATCATATAGAAAGACATATATAATTCTATTATAAATATATTATTGTATATTACATGTGTAAAAAACTCGAATATTATTCTGTACATTTTCGATTTTGTTGAAACTACATTATTTCTGATATTATATATTCTGATATATATTTCTCTCAGGAAGCCGTGTAGGTTTCTTCAAACATTTTTTTTCGTCGATGGTATTATGCCAGCCTAAAAACGATGATTAATGGGTATATTATAATATGCTCATATGAGTATATAATATACTTCATTATACAAGATCAGTTTTTGTTCCTCCAACGTGAGTTAACGTTAATGAACCATGAAGTTTAGCGTGTTCGTTAATACAAAGTATGGAGCTGTTCGTTTGTCTATCTACTGTCTATCTACACCGTTGGATAATGAAGTGAGTTAATTTCTGCGCGAGATCGTTTGAAGCCGGATGAATTTTTCGGAGGCATATCTACAATGTATAGCTATAGATTCGACGTTTTTAAAAAATTCAGAACACGCTGTGAGATATTAGCGGTCGAGATGAAGCTGGTTTCTGACCCGAGGCGGTTCATTTTTCTTTCTCCTCGCTTTGAATTGGACAATCAAGTCTTTGTTTCTTACGCATAACTTCCACTAATGACTAGATCCAACCGTTTGGTTCATAATTATATACTGGTTCCTTTTATCAAGCATGCAAATACGAAATCGCTGGTATGAGATACATCGTCCCTTGGACGAAAGGACTCACTGTGTACTCATGAAATTAACTCTCCAGTGGTTAACCGTGGAAAGCTCTTAGAGAACCTGAATCTTAAAATCCCAGTTATCTGCGTCTTAGTTGAAAGTCGTGTTGAAAACTGTCTATTCGAAATATATTCAATTTCACTGAATATTTTATAGATCAGCTCGGCTTGACAACGTGCATTAACACAAATTTGTTCCTTTTCATTAACTCTAATTAGAGCATCGTAAGAATCGAAAGAACTGATTAGTTATTTATCTTAACTTGCTCGTATCTCTGTAACAATTTATTTTGATTTTCCTACAAAAAATGTCAATAAAGATTTTAAGAACTTGTTGAGCTAAAAGAATCGAGCAAAGAACGTAATAAGATAAAAAGGTAAAATTTGAAATATAAAAAATAAGAGAGAGGATTTAAATAAGAGAGATAAGTTTAGAAAATTAATTGCGCAATTATCAAAGTATTAAGCTTATTACCTGTATTTTATTTTATATGAAAATTGCTTATATTCTCTCTCTTCTTGCCTCTCTTTCCTTTTCCTCTCTCATCACGAACTTGTTTGAGTTATAAAATATTTATCCGGTTATACATTATTCAAACAGCACCATTTAATTTGTTAATGAAGCTTGAATTTTCTACAACAGAATAGAGCTATATGTGGTATTCACTCGACAAACTTGGATGGCGATTTAACGAACACACGAAAGTTTCATTATGTAAGTTCTATCATTAGTGTAAACACATCTCTTTATGGATCAATTAAAGAAAAAAATCCTATCTTAGTTTCGTGAAGTGTGAAAATAAAGATTTCATGAACGTTTAATGAAACATTCGTTTCATTTAAGTAAACGTTTAAGTAAACATTAGAAAGATAGGCTAAGCGACAGATTTCTTAAATTTAATTTTCATTTCCTAGTAACAAATCAGAAATAATCGCTATTGCAATAATTCGTTGGTAAACCCAGAGTACAAAAATGAATTTTAGCTTATAAATTATCATTATTTTTAGCTTATAAACTGATCCGCTCTAAAAATATACAACAGGAAGTAAAAATATTTCTACTTCGTTTTAATTAAACGTTATTATTTTATTCTCAGACAAGTTTTATCCATTGATTGAAGTTCCCAACAAAGGTTAAAGAGTATTCCGTGACAATAATCAAAGGCCGCTTTATTTTCTTGCTAAGAACAGAAAAAAATTCTATTTAGTTGCTAATTATTAAAAATATAGTCGAAACCAGAAGAATAGATATATTAAAAGAAATTACATTAAAAGATTACTTTCGTGATACTGCATTTCTTTTCTTCAAAACTAGATTACTTTTAATGAGAGGAATATTTCTTTTATTATATTGTATTTTAAGATTTTCAATTGTGAAGAGACACAAATAAAAGTAATTAAAAAACGAGTTGCTTAGTAAAAACAGTTAAGAGAAGATTTATTAATCTGTAACATACATAGATTTCCATTATTCTTTTTATATTATAGATTTCTTCGTAGAAAAATATGCATATGTATGTATATAGTGAATATGTGTCGTGGTTTCAAATGTTTAAATATGGTTAAGATTATTGCAAACATGCCGCGTATGCTGTGGTACCGAATATCATACAAACCGCACGTACAGCACTTCCATAATATATTCAACTGATGGTCGCTTTGAAGTTGCACGATACGCGTTTCCATCCACACTTCTCTCATATCACTACACGCTTGGTCGATTCGGAAACAACGTATGCAAAAGGAACAAAAGATCTCTGCACGATTATTGCGTATATATCAGTTTGAGAACAAAAGTTTAATTATATATATGTATAAACAATTATATTGATTCTTTTATTATGAAAAACGTTGAATTGTTTTGTTGTATTATGAGGGGATAAAATAAAGAATAAAGAAGCAAAAATATAACATCTACGTAACATATAAAATAATATAACACATACAATATTATACAGTATAATTTTAATATATCCCTATTGATAGAAAAATGACATAAATAAAAAATTATCAATTTTGAAATAATGAAAAAAATCGACTATAAAGATTAACTTTTTTGTCGATGCATAATTTTTCATCTCATCATTATCATGTTTCACAAAAAATTCTCACTAAAAATGTAAAAATGAAAACGAGATAAAGTGCAACATTGTTCTTTATTGTTCGAAGGATGAGGTTTTTGAAGCGTAATGAAATTCGCACAAAAATATAAAAATGTTTATTGCTAAAAATTCGTTATAAGTACTTATGTATTGATAGAAGGATTAATATTTATGAAAAAATAGCACATTTGTAACTCATTTATGTGGAAAAATGCCAACAGCTCTGATAAGATCGAATTATATTATATTAGAGTTGCAATGTTCAAGTTTTAAAAACTCATAATATATAATAATTTTAAAGAATACATTATAATTGAAAGCATAATATAGATAGAAAGTGAAGTTATAGAAATTACATATTTATTGTACCCATTAAAACGTCCCCCGATTCAGAATTAAAAAAATGTTTTTTTACTGAAAAGTTATTAATTTTATAACTTTTCTATCAACGCAACAATATCGACATACTCGAAAATTTTTCAGTCAAATCAACAAATCGTGTTATCATTGGAGAATTGTACTTCCTGTATGATTCCAATAACTTTTGATCTTTCATTCCGTATAGGAAACGTCAAAAAATTTGAGAGCATTTTTTACAAATACAACAAACGAGATCGAATGAATTATGGAGAAATTGGGGAAACGCGAAAAGAGGCTCAACAACCTAGAGAAATGCATTAGGATCGCAGTAGAAATATTTTGATATCGGAGCAGGAAACTTATATTTCGCGCGTTGGACAACCCCCGAGGGAGGTGTTGCTCGCCGAGTGATAAAGTGAGGTGGAAAAATTATTACGAGCGTGCGGGATGACGATCGACGACGACGAAATAATTTCGGTGTGCCTTCTGTGTCTTTTCATTTCTATGGAAACGACGTAGGAAGCATTCGCCGGGATAGTAAACGTTCGACCGACGGCTGAGCGCCTTACACGCACGAGTTCCCCGAGCCGCAATCAATAAGAAGTCGGGATTGCTCCAGCGATTGCTTCGGGCTGAATGGTGGTAGAAGGAAGGAAGCGGATAGAGAACGCGCGGCGGTCATGAGGGATATACGCGCGGAGGTAAAAGAGAAAGAAAACGTTCTGCATCTATCATCGTCGCGTAAATAGGGCAAGGAAAAATAACCGGGTATACACGATATTTCCACAGTCGTATCCGAGGCTGGGGAGAGGAAAGGGAGAGACGAAACTGTCCAACGTCTCTTGCAATCGCGAACGTATAACATCGTATTTCAATGGACGAGTGTCTTTTTATCGTCTATGGATTCATCGGAGCACCCGTGATTCTTTATCGGGTGAATGATACGTCCGCAAAATACGACCGAAATCTCGTGCGAGAACAATTTCGACGGTGGTGGAATTTGAAAGAAATTATTGGTGAATTCACTAAAATAGAGAAGGATTTTCTGTGAAAATTTGTTCCAACATTCCGGTAGTATTACTGATTTCATTTTCTATCGTAAAATTGATTATAATTATATTTTATATAACATATTTTTTTTATACGCTATATTCTGTTGCGAAGAATTAATTCATATAAAATTGATGAATCTTCAGGGACCTTTTAATTTTTATATTTTTCTTAATTCCAAATATTCATATTTAACACATTTTATTATCTCTACTCATATAGAACTTATGTTAATTACTATGTGTAATTACGTTTGAAATCCGGATAAACTAATCGAATACTATTGATATTAACCATGTATTTAGTCTCAATTTTCATTTTTAAGAAACTAACATGAGACTAATTTTCACTCATGATTCAAGTTTTCAAGATCAAAATCCAGATCATTTTAAAATTATGAGCCATTCGGGAGCCACGCAAACTCGTTAAGAGCTAAACGAAACGAGATATCGCGGCGTGCTGCTACGTGCCTCGCACACCTTTCAGACAGATCAACGCGCGCCCTCGTAAGCTTGCGCGAACAGGGGCGGGCGGACGTGTCGGTGAGGATGTCCGAGAACCATTTTACGAGGACAAGATCCCAGAGGAGAAATGGAAAAGTTAAACGTTGGCAAAGTTTCCTCCCGTTGCTCCCTTTTGCCTCCTCTCTCGCTCGTGATCCTTCGCGTCGTTTTCATCCGCGCTTCTCGCCAAATGACCGTTCCGTTCTTGACGCTCCAAAGCTGTGACAATGACAGTTTTGGGTAGGGTGCCCTTTTACTGTTGCCAGTCGAGGGAATCGAAGACAAACACGAGAGATTTCACAGCAGTAAAACCGCGAGACGACAGTGTGTTTCGTGATTTCCAATACATAGCCCGTTTTGTGAGTCTTGGTTCGATACTAAATCGGTCTCTTGTCGAAGAAAGGAGCAGGAATCATCTCGGTAGAGTATGCTGAGTATGCCGAGTCACGAGACTGCTTTACGACACAACAATTCCCATTTCACGTCATAAAGTTGTTTTCTTTCATAACGTTGCAAACGCGAGTTTTAAAGTAGCGACTGTAACGCTGCTCAGAAGTAGTAGTCATTATTAAGTTTACGTATTCTGTCGATTATCTAGAATGTTTAAATGTATTTTAAACAGATAATACTATGTTAACTTATAAGAGTTAAAACTTTATTACTGAAAAGGACAAATTGTAGAGAGTTATACAAATCAGCTTTTACTTACAGCCCCAATATTTTAACAAGCCAAAAAAAATATTAACTCTTAATACACACTTCTTCGAATAGTACAATGCTATAAGTCAATATATTTATTTACAGTAAAATAAATATTTACTCAACAAAAAAATAATAGTAAAAGTACTGGTTTTTTGTATATCAAATAAATATATATTTACCTTTAGTAAATATCTACTTAGAATTATTCAAACAAATATTTATTAAAATTTAATTTTTTTTTCAATGTATGCGAAGCTTCGTCACGCGTATATTTCAAATTTTTTTATCCAAAGTTTCATACTTTATAAGATTTTGGATAAAATTTTCACGTTTTAATAATACCGATTAATGTCACGTAGGCAAAATGTTTATACTATTATTATTCAGACATTCAGCGCAGTGTTTCAAGACGTTCAACTTAGTCCGGCTCAACCGCAGCTGATATTCTGTTCGCTTTATACGACGTCACGTTCCGTTGACCACTATCCCCGAAGAGTATGCTACGTGCGCATCTAGACCAGTATCTGTATTGCACTGAGTACTCAACTTTTATCAGCGTTCGCGCTTCCATTTAACCCCTCGGGGTTCTCACCAAGTAAAAACATGTAGATTCAAAATCGCATTCGGATTTTAACTTCAATTTGGATAAAAACTAAGGCTCACATATTCTTAGTAAAAAGCGAATCTTCTCTCGTATTATATGATTAGTATGTGAGTTTATTTACTGAAACAAAGTACATGATTATTAAAAAAGAAAATCTCGGTTAAAAGTATTAAGCATTTAATAAATTATACATTCAATATTACATGTGATTAATAAAATCTTAATAATATACTATATATTACATAAAAAATAATAGTTAATATATATAGGCATATATACAAATATACATATTGTAGTAACAAATAATAATTTCTCTGGGCTTGTACTATATTTTTATTGCATAATATTTATATGACATTTCAGTCACAATATATCAAAATAATACTTATTAGAGATCAAATTCGCGAAGAATACGTGAAAATAATAATATATGTATAGTTTTATAGCCTTATAACGTGATCCGATGTACAGCAAATGATACTGAAAGCTATTACGAAGCTTTAATAACGAATGAAAATGTTTCACATTCTCATCGTTTAATTAATTCCTTCCAGCCGTAATGTGACGGTGAAAAAGTATTTAATTACTCTACATATGGTGTGTAAGTTTTATGCAATCGTTAGCTGTATGGCTTCACGTGGTAACATTAAAACATTATGATGGTTATTATTCGGCCATATCCATTAAAAAATATTATCATAATTACGATGTAATACTAGCCGCAATGGCTTTTATCTGAAAGAACAAATTAATATAACGAACCAAAAATTTCTGTCTCTCACTTTTACATTTTATAGAATTTTTGTCATTAAAAACGTGGCGTGTTTTTTTTACGATTCGAAACGAAGATGTATTTGCAGTGCTGCCTCGCGCATTAATTAGCATTATTTTTTTAAATATTTATTTAGAACAATAAATTTTTATAAATGTAAAAATATCAGTAAAATAAAAATGAAACGCTCCATATAGGCTTTTTAATGTTTTGATTCTTAAAGTTTAAAATTTATTACAAAAATATTTCTGCGTTTTAAATGTTAATCATGATAAAATTATCTTAGCAAAACTTTCCTAATTAAAGTTAAATTTAAGTGAACATAAATTGTGTGCATGCAATTTCAATAAGTCTAAAGGATATTTGTATATATTTGGTTTTGCTGTACTTTTTGGGTGTAAAAACTTAATATTTCCACATGTTTAAATTAAAAATAAAAAAGTATTTAAATTATTTATCTTCGATACAATGTAATTATGATATGTAATTAACTGAGAGTTTTAGATATTTCTGTCAAATGTATGTCCTTTATAATTCTTCACGCGATTCGTCTCATAATGAAGTATCTTATTTGACCCGCTGAACCGCGTACGTACCGTAACAAACTTCATATACACAAGTGTACATGAAATGTAAATGCACAAATTATACCATTTGAGTGTAGCTCTAGTTTATTTGTTTTGCCGAAACGTAACTACATTAAACGGATTAAAGGAATGCATTAACGTCGCACGAGAGAAAGAGAAACGTTCTGCCATACTCCTCAGCAGGTCGTCAAAAGTTTAAGCTGATAATTAATGTGTTACCACCGTAACACGGTTAATTCAATGTCGACTGTTATAATTAAATTTAGAACCAGATAGCGGGCAAGGTAGTTAGCCGCAACCTACAATGCAACCGGGTACAATGCGACACGCCGCACAATGTTATGTTCGTCAGATACCAATCGCGGCAACAATGCATCTCGCGCATTATCAACGTCATGTGAATCGCAATTCAATTTGTAACTTGCGGACGCGCACTGTAAACGTCTAATCGGTTTTCAGATAATCTCTATCGCATTTGGCTTGCGTGCTCGCAGACAGAAAAAAATTCCTCAGAGTCGAGAGATGCACCGCTGATATACGCGAGCGAGTGAAGATACGAAGAGAAAAACCAGTACAGTGCAAGCATTGAGAATCTAGTAGTCTATTCTGGTAGAAATTTTATCGGACTCACCGGTAACTTTGATGTGATAGGGTAACTGAGCTCGCCACGTATCCTGCATTTTCCGATCCGGCGCGACGCACCGATACTCTCCAGCTTCTTGGTATACTACCCGGCTCAAAGCGAGGGGCCCGGGTCCGCCTACTGGATCCATTCCAGATCCGTGGCCCCAACAACCGCCGTCGCACTCGAGAGTCACAGCACCGCCGATTTGCACCTCCATCCGCCGAGAATCGGTCGCTTCACCGTTCAGTGCTTCCGCTTCGGTCTCCATATCTGGATCATCTAAATCCCATTGATTTAAATCTCTCAATGAGCAGCAAACTCAAAAGTCGAACTTAAATGTATGGGCCACAGGAAGATGGAACAATGCACGAAAATTAATCCACAATGTAGACATAGCGCACACTCGAAAATGGAATTTTAACGAATTTTCTTTAATAAGCTATTATCTAAGCTTTAAGTCTTAAGTCGTAAGAAATTGACCAATCATAGTCGATTATTCTTCTCACATTCGTCTGCGATTGATTAAGTTTTTACGGCTTAAAACTTAATGCTTGGGTAATGGATTATTATGGAAAGCTCAGACTTCCTTCCTTCTAGATTCTTTATATTTCGTAAATATGACTCGTAATGAAATATATAATATAATAATTCATTTAAAAAATATCATAATATTTTCAAATAAATTCAAATTTTATTTGTTTGAACCTAAAATGCTTTTATATTTATCATTACATGTATTTTGTTTGTTAGATTCCATAATTATATAAATATAAATCTTTCCTAAACGCTAGAAAAAAATGTTAAAACGTGTTGCACAATTAATAGCTTTTACGTACTGTAAATGTGAGAATTTTCTAAGAATTTTCAACACATTTTCACCTTTTACCGTTATTTTGAATTCCGGTTTCGATACCGTCATCGATATCCAAGAACTACTGTGGTATCAGAAATCAGCGGCACGTACGAGAGATAAAGTTGGGGCAGTATCTCTCTACCCTCACGTGCTGGGTTCGACAAAATCTTTTCCCCACCATGACGTTACGTACTGTCGGTTCCAACTTCTACCCTTCCTCATCCCTCCCGTCCTTTTCCGATTCCACCTATGGAATTATACGGCTACGATTGTTTGCTCTCCAGCTAGTGCTATGTCCACAATTGCAGAGAAAGAGAGAGAGAGAGGGGGGGAGGGGAGAGGGAGAGGGAGAGAGAAACAAGAGAGTAGATGGTGTGCAGAGGCTGCTCGTATCTCTGTTCGGGAATTAGAGCCGGACTGTTCCAACGGAATTCGGCTGAGAAAGAGAAAGAAGCGGGGCAGAGGAATGAGAGGACGTAGCAGTCCTTTGAGTTAGCAAGCTGATCCTCCAGCTCATCCTATAGCAAAACAAAGGGATCAAAGTGGTGCGGATGCGATAGGAGGCTTTCACTTCCTCTCATGCTCGTATGGTTCCCAACTATATCTCGTTTGTCTTGTAGTTTGTTCGGAATTTTACAGCAAACACCACCGCTAGTGCTTTAACAAACATAGGAAAGGAAAAGGGAGAAAACAGAGGGCCCGGTAATCAGGCCCGATAATTTGACGTTTTTCATCGGCATTATTCCTCTCT
Source organism: Trachymyrmex septentrionalis (assembly GCF_001594115.1). Lineage (NCBI taxonomy): Eukaryota > Metazoa > Arthropoda > Insecta > Hymenoptera > Formicidae > Trachymyrmex > Trachymyrmex septentrionalis. Next base: position 1,083,765 of record NW_017305885.1, read on the forward strand.
TCGGACAGCTCTCGTTATCTCCAAATTTGATCTGCGTCTCTTCTTCTACGGCAGCGGCTTGTGATCGTCCTAAATCTTAATGCGATTCGCGTGCACTAAGGTGATTAACGTTCTCATATACTCGTCCGTTTGTGATCGCGTTATCTCTAATTACTTTGATATGCTTTTCGTGTTCCTACTAATTGAATTATGCACATCCAAGATGTTTAGTTAAATTGAATATTTGAAAATTATAGAATATCACATACTATCATAAAGTATTTTTTTTAATAGAGACAATTTAATATACGATAATGTCTTTTTCTATCGTTAATAAGAATAAAAAATTATATTTAAATATGAACATGTATATAATAAATAAAAAATAATGTAAGTTTGCATCATTTATGTTGGTAACAGTTACGAGAAAAATCTGTTCGCCTGTCGATAGCGCTAGTTTTATCACTTCTGTCCCTTTAAACTACGTCCTATCTGTAGACTGTCTACAAGCTGGCGAAATTAGCGCGTTGGTTTAAACCCGCCTTGACGTTATCCGGCGGATAAGTAATCCAGGAGGAGATTCGAACAGGACATAGTAGCAGTGTAATCGATAATTCCCACGAAGGAGCATGGTTGGTTTATAGGTGCTCTCGAGCCATCTAAATTGCGTAGAGATTAGGTGCTCGGAAGCCCGTATCCAGCATCGTCGGTCGAAGGAGCAGACGAGAGATCGAGAGAGAGAGAGAGAGAGAGAGAGAGAGAGAGAGAGAGAGAGAG
>NW_017305885.1:1084531-1088513 GCF_001594115.1 Trachymyrmex septentrionalis
GAGAGAGAGAGAGAGAGAGAGAGAGAGAGAGAGAGAGAGAGAAGATGGGTGTGATAGAGAAGAGTAGAGAACTAGATAGAAGACAAGAGGATGGGGAAAGAGAGGGAGAGAGAGAGAGACGAGGGCCGCGGGTTTGAGATGCAGGGAGCGCATCGCCCTCTGGTTATAATGGCAAGATGGAAGGAATGGGGCTAGGTAGGAAATTTGCAAATTTTCACGACGGGGCACGGATAATTTCCGGTTGGCTCGGTGGTTTCCGCCCTTGACAAATGACTGTGGTATCCGGTTATTGGCTGCAGCGACGACCCCCTTCGCATTCCGAATCAGGGAGAATGTCTCTTCGAACACTATCAAATGCATAAGGGGTAGACAATGCATCAGCCAAAAGATGCACTGCGACGTGATTACCTTTCGTCGATGCTATCGTCGCTTTATACATATTTCGAACATTACGTAATATTATTTTAATTTTTTTTTGATAATTTACTAATTTTAAAAACAAGAAGTCCACACAGAAATACAACTTGGCAGAATAGAGTTAGCAAACAAATTTATTTCCATAAGATCTAAATATATTCCTGATAATCCAAATTTTATTTAAAAAATGTTTGCATTTTTACATTCTATCTGTTTAAAAAGTAATTCATAAATGAAATATCTGATCAAATCATATCTCTAATTATATAAAATTATGTAGTATTTGTTTTTATTGTTTTCTTGACCATAATAGTTCTGTATTACAGAAACTATTAAACGTAAGATACAAATTAATATTGAAAGTATCATAGAAATTTCAATTTAGCAAGTTAAGCTGTGAAAAATTGTTCTTTTCAAGGGAACACCCTTTCTTTTCTTTTTGTCGAAGGAGATACATTTATTAACTTGACGTTTTCGCTCGAATGCGCGGGAAATTCTACGTACGCTATTGAAAGCGACAAAGTGGCGTGACAACGATTTACTCACAGCGAACATTGAGAAAATATCCGATGCTGGTGAAAATGCCGAGCATATGCCGCGTATAACACTTGTACCAGCCGCTCTCGGCCCGAGTGATTTTTGTGAAGTTCAACCATCCGTCATCGCTCTGCTCCACGGGGGGCGGTCCATTGTCTGAAACACAAGCGGAAAGCTGGTGGATATACGAATTAACGCACTGGAAACAGTACGCACGGTCCGCGGATTTACGTTAACGTCGTCGCGCAGTTCGCATCAGCCGAGCGAGTGGGCTGCAAGCGACTTCTCTCGATGTTCACGATTTCACGACATTTTTTATAGACAATTGCCATACATGCATTATTTAATAATTAACTATTCGAAATTAATCGCCAACCATCGGAAAAAAGAAGCAGGTATTATGGAATTATTTGGAACAGATTCCGATCAGAATTATTCAATAATTCCCTAGATTTCTATTGTGTTTTCGAGGGAAAACGAAATAATTCCAGAATCTATTCCAATTCCATGACAGGTGCCAGGTTAAAAAAGTTAAAAACTTTTAAAAGTTTAAAACTTTATCTTAATAAATTTAGAACGTTAACTTTTTTATGTGAATGTATAATGATAATTGTTTGCGAATATGACTTTTTAGTAAAATATGACATGTAATTTCTCATTAATAATAACATGGATTAGACACAAAAATAATTAGATCATAAGAAGTTGCTTCTTTATAGAGATGAGATTATAAATCGGGTTAATTTTATCTCACTTATATCATTATCAAAATGGTTCCACTTCTAAAACGTCATCCATCTTCATCAGATAATCCAATTATACTGATTATGAAACGCATATCATTTTTGTGATTAAAAGCTCTTGGATAGTAATTTAAAATTGTATTACCGTACTGTTTGTTTATTCGTAATTATCTGAGAGATAGAGAGAGAGATAAAAAATAAAATAAAAAGAATATGGAAAGAGGAAAATTGAGGAGTCTTCAAAATTATTAATTATTATATCTAAAAAATTATTATCAGTAATGCAAGTACAATAATCGCCAAATTTAAAAAAAGTAACTGAACTGGCAAGGATGTCCGAAAAGAAAAATCCAAAAGGATATTTATTCGACTTATTCATAAATGCGAAAGTGATTCTGAGAGAGCGAGTATCAATTCGTTGGCCTTCCTTTTACCGTTTGCCGCCAAACTTTCATTTAGCTGTAGCCTATTTCTTTCTTCACTATTTTAGATCTACCATTACCGCTCATTCCTTCTCTCCTCCGCCATCGACCTCGTTACAGTGAAGCCGCCGATTCGACGCAGCTGTCGGATTGGCTACTTGAAAGTATACCTCTTTCACGAATGTGGAACTACCCCAGGGAATAAAGGAAGAGCATAGTCGGAAAACACACTCATGAAAGGTAGAGGATTACAGAGAGAAGGGAAGAAATGCGGGAAGAATATCGGGAAAGGAAAGAGAGTAGACGGAAAAGAGAAGAAGTGAATCCCATGTATCGTCAGACGGAGTTTTGTAGTGAAACTTTTATATAGGCCGGCCATAATCACAGGAAGGGTGGTGAGGCTATTCTATTAAAGACACCGCTCGCCTTTAACGTTGCCAAGCCAAGCTCGATTGTGTTAACGGTACAGTATCCCTGGTGAACTTCGTGAGATGCGGCGCCGTTTCGCATGAAATAAGGTCAGGCCGTGACTTAAAGTCCAAAAAAACGTACGACATTTCCGGAAAGTTCGGCCGGGATTTGGCCGGGAAATGAACAAAGCCAACTTAGAAGTAAATTGAAACGGAGGACAAAGAATTTTCTGCCAAAATTAAACAAAGAAAAATTTCTCCTATAACAAATTATAAATTTTGAATTGAAGACATATCATCATGTTTTTATGTAATATCCAAGTAATTTTTTTCTTTTATTAAAAAAAAAAATTAGTTAATATTTAACGGTAATTAGAAAAAGATTAGAATATATTTGTTACACCAAATCGTATGTGATATATTAACCGCTTTATTGACGATATCATTATGTTATATCCTACATTTAATAATATAATTGATTTTGAAATTGCTAAACAAATTTCCATGCTATCGTTGTATTATAATTTATATTCATATAACAATAATTTGACAATTTTATTTCCATAATTTATTAAAATTATAACAGTAACAGTTGATTTATTATATTTGTATAAAATTTCAATTCTCTCGAGATACAAAATATGACATAAAATAATAATAAATTAATTTAAACATACACAGTGATTTCTGTTTTCATAACAAAAATTGATTCTTTGGACAAAATTTCATTTTTGTGATTTTATTTTTGTGAACTAATCGTCTGAAATAAACAATATGGTATTCATGAAAAACAATAGAATCATATTGTAATTTTCGAATGAGACCAAATTCATCATCTCGCTACAATTTTTTTGCAGGAAGATATCTGATTATCGATGAAAAAATATCTTTAAAGATGAAGAGAGAGAGAGAGAGAGAGAGAGAGAGAGAGAGAGAAAGATCTCTAAACAAAATGCATATATGTTATTTTCATAATTAATAATCGATAATTACTTTTGCAAACTAATGATTCAATACTAGTCTTGCGCTCATTAAAAACGACAGAGTTATAATTTTGGAACGGGATTATTTCGTTGCAATTTTCTGTGCAACGATATTGGCGATTATATTGACCCGTGTGATTTTTCGCTCTAGTGGCAGTGTTGACCAGCGTATATGGTTCTCTCGACGCGGCATATCATGTTACAAAGCACGTGTACTCTACACGTTTTCGCACCTGTTTTTTAGTAACGGATTAGCTCACCTGTCAAATTACATACAAAAAGTGTACACACGGCGATCTTTTATGAATGGGTATGCACACCGGATTTTCTAAACGCTGTAACTCCATAAAAAATCGACGTAGCGACATGGAACAAAAACTGATCTTCTGTATATCGTGTACCACACAAGTGCCTATGTTAAAAGTATAAGCTTTTATCGTGATACGCACACACACACACATATATATATA
>NW_017305885.1:1088613-1102344 GCF_001594115.1 Trachymyrmex septentrionalis
TCTAAATTACAAAAAAGATATTTTATATAAAGTAAAATATTCAGAACTGTTAAAAAAAATACAAAAATATGACACTAGTCTTTTTTTTCTCCCCAAAAATAATGTTGTCACTTATAAGATACTAATATTTTAAAATAATGCTTAACTAAAATATCAAATATGTCAACAGAATGACAATAAAAATATACATTAAACATTACTGTTAAAGAAATGAAATTTAATACTGATAAAACAAGTATATTTATAAATTGCCACAACTGATAATTATTTCTTTAGGTAAAAAGAACGATATAAGATCATAAATTGCGGACTTCAAAGTTAATAATATTTCGGATTCGGAAATTCCAGTATCCTGAAATTATTCTGGATATATCATTGGAGTACTGATATTCTTGCTTTGTGCCACTTCCAAATGATGATCGTATAAAGATCGACTTCCTCTTAAGCAATTTCACACAGCTGACGCTCTCGTTTCTTCTTGCAAAATGTTCCTACGTCCAATGTATCGGTGTGATAGATCATCCGACAGAATCATGATAAATTATTTTCATGTATTTACTTCGATCTTTGTTTGAAAGTTTTCTCAACTCTATCAAGATATCCGAAGAATTGGATACAATCACAAATTACGTGTCCACAAATAGTATGTTAACTTAGTGGTTTAAACATTTTCTTAGTCTCAAAGAAAATCGCGGCTTTGTAAAGCCATATTAAGAAATCGACTATTTGCACTACTCGTTGCAATATAGGAAATCGAGAGAGTCCGAATTTACCTGACTTACCTTCCCTATAAAGGCTTTGAACGAGAAGCGAACGTGCTTTCTCGAAAAGGAATGGGACGTTTAATAAGAGTAACTGTACCTAAAAGAAATTGGGAATGGGCGGTAGCAGCAACGGCGACGGCGGCAATGGAGGCAGCAACGAGTTTGGGTGAAAGGTTCGCGAACGGCGAAGGCATTGCCCGGGGCGGATACGTGCTCCAAAGGATATTAAAGTATTTTAATTGCAGCGGATCTCGCGGAACGTTGGAAGGATTTATTCGAAATCACTCGATTGAGTCTATGAATAGGGATTAAGCTTGGCCCTCTCCGGCGGACGCGGCGTTGGCTCGACGCAGCGCGCGCCGTCGCGCCGAGCGAATTCCAGACGTCAGGAGTGGAAGGCAGAAATAATTGAATATTTAATAGGATAACTCACATATAGCCGCTTTCCATCGTAGCCGCGCGGCGTCATCCGTCACGACGACGGGACGTCGATTTTTCTGTCACGTCCCGTGGCTGCCGATTAATTATACAGTCTACCCGGGCGTAATACGAGGGTAATACGAAGACGAGGACAACTTTAATAAATCTAGTTATTTCGTAGCCAATGCACACACAAAAAAATATTATTATTTCATCAATCCTCCGTACATCCTCGCATAAAAGACTACGATTTCCCGCCCACGACAGTAATATTGACACGAGGAAGATATTGTCTGTCGGAAGCAGAATTGGAGGAGCATACATACATCAAAACGCGATCCGCGATCAGAAATATTCATTGCCGAAACATCATAGAACAAACGATTATATCAGCAACATGAGAGTTTAATTAATTTAACAGCGAGACCAGGATTATTCTCGAAGAGAAATCAAATTTCAGATATTAATTTAAACAAATAATTAATGTCACGAATGTAATACTATTGACAACCAAATATTTCATTATCAGCTATTTAAAAAAGCTTTTATTGCGGAAATTGTTACTATACGCAGATAGCTGCATATGTGAACGTAATATGCAAGTTCAATTTTTAATTAATCTTGATAATTATGATTGATTTGTTTTATACAACAAATTATTACTTTATTCAGTATTTAAATAAAATTGAACAAAGTCGTAGCATATATCACGAATAAAGTTTTATTCGTCGTCAAATTTATATTGAAGATTAACAAATTTATATATATACTAACATTTTGTGAAAAATATTAAAGACTCCTGCGATTATCAAGTGCTTAAATTCTTTTATCGCGGTATAAGAGTATCCGCGGTATAAAAAGTCATGGCACGTCAAACGTACAGCTAAACCGTTACTTTAGAACAGTATTTGGCAATAATTCTTGTGGAAATCGCAGTGCCTTCTGACGTTTGGTAATAACAGGTCGTCCATCATAGTTCTTATCACTCGTACGCGGCTGATCGCAGCAGAAAGTGACGGCTGCAGCTGTTCTCAGCGTTTTGTGCAACTCAATAACGAGATAAACGAAACTACACAATCAGTCCAATTTTTCGAATTTTTAGATACTTGATTGATAACGCAGATCTTTTTTATTAATGTTCCGAAAAAACTCAAACGGTGTGCATTAATTCACCGTTCTATTTATATACTCTCTAATATAGGTAACATTTGCGTGGCAAGAAGATAATTATACTATTTCATATCTCAGTTCCTCATTAAAATGTAAAATCATATTATTAATAAGAATTAAAGTTTCCAAAGCAAATACAAAGGGAGTTAATTTGCTTGAAAATGATAATATAAAGCAATTTAAATAGACAATTATAAAAGAAAACTTATACAACGCGTTATTTAATCCATAATGCGTGACAATACAAGTAAAAAGCAAAAAGTGCAATATCGTTTCTATAAATCTTTAAGTCTTTTCAGCGTAATCATTTCATTTTTACACGTCTTTCGGCTCCTCGAATATATCAAATAGTGTAGAAATGTGCACTTTATTTTCGTGACACTTCCATTGCGCGACTTCGTCGACGTGTCAAGGGAAGTACAGTTTTGCGCAAAGTTTTAACAGACAATAAATAACTCAAGACGCAGGAACGGAAAAGACAATCATGATTCACTCGAGATGTGAATGGAGCGCAACGCGAAATCTCTATCAAATCTCGAAATTGTTATTCACGATTGTGATTTACGCCAGCGAGCCTGGCAATGCCTCATCGCAGTGGCGGCGGCGGACTACGTCGCGAATGAGCTTCTCGTTTGAGTGCCTCTCCATGCTTTTCTGATTAATTCAAGAGAAATTGTAATTTCCACTCCTATCGTATAAAGTTGATCGAAAAGGCAGTCTTGCGTAAATACGCGGATCAAGCTACGTAAAGGGGATTAAAAAGGTGTTTCTTAACGAGCAGAATACGAACGTGGAAAGGTGGATTAAAAAAGTTGGTTGAAAAACGATTTAATCGGCCGCGTTAAACTCGGGTTGCTTTTTCGATGGAACACTCGACGTATACGCGGCCGTGCTCGGCCACTGTTCTCATGAAGACCATTACTGGATTCGTGCAAGCTGATTTCTTACATTGATTATAACCGGCACAAATTTTGCTGAAAGAATAATAATATCCGAATAAAAGCGGAATAACTATTTCAATTTGGTTTCAGTTATTTTCTAAATACCGAAACTTAAACACCGCGATAGGAAATGTTTTTGATAATATAAATATAATTAATAACTAATGAACTTAATATTAACGTTATATGTGAAATGCTATAATTAATACTTAATACTAAATGATATAAATAAGCGTTTAACTCTATGTTATACATTATATATATGTATATGTAACAATTTATTTAAAAAAAAACTCCTAATTGGTGGAGAACAAGATTAATTTGAAATTATCTTGCATTTTAATCAGATCGAAGTAGGTATGAGATGAGTGCGTAAAAAGTATACCCATCGGTATGATATCGGCTGAAATATAATCTTATTGTAGTTGAAGCACAATGTAGCTCTATTTCCGGAATGCAGAACGGCACGCGGTTAAGTATTTATCGACGTACGCCCGATTTGTTCTCACAGCAAGAAATCGCGATTCCGATTTTCACTCGGGGAAATGCATGGCAAAAGTATCGCTGATTCGCGCAGAGCAATACTCTGCGCGGGGCGGGACGCACCTAGGCGAAAAGTTCACCGGCGCAGCGAATACGTTTAACGAATGTAATGGGTTCACCCGTTTAAACGGTACGGTCTAATCAAGAAAGTGGTCTCTCCCGCGAACTCCGCACAGAAATCTCTCTCGTTCTCTCTGTTTCATCCGGCTCCGTTCCCTCTATCTTACTCGGCTCAAGCCGCCGCTGATTGACGATGAATAAAAGAAATTATGCTGCGGTAAGCTTTTATTCGCCGCACCGGCTAAAAAGCAACGTCGTTACCGATCCACGAATGGCGATGTATACACCGTAAATCCTGTTCCAGAATTCAAATCGAGCGAGCGAGCGAGAGAGCCTTAATTTCCCAAAAAGAGATTTAGAAATGGCGACGGTAGATGGAAATATACGATTTGGTAACGCCGAGCGGATTCAATTTGGCTTAATAAAAATATAGTTGGCCGATTAGTGGCAAATCGGCTCGTGCAATAACATCTCATAATACACGGCGCTTTATGCAATTTAATTATGCTAATGACTAGGCGATAACGGAACGTGGAATATGCGGAATTTAATGGATAAACAGATTTTTGCTCGTATTATGTATGTGTATTGAGAGCCATATCTGCGACATGGGTATAACGTAACCGAAATTTAATACCGTGACTACAACGACGCGTATTGTGAAATTTATAGTCCTGGATTTCATGCGTTTCCATATTTTCGCTATGTATACGTTTTCACAAAACGGTTTCGGTGAAGCGTACATTATTACCTGGCCTGGCTATCTTTAAAACATGTAAAAATGAACAAATTTTTTCTAAAATTTTGCCAATTTTTATATATATATCTTTTTTTTTTTTTTTTTTTTTAATAAAAAGATTGATATTTTCCTGTTACCATTTAGAAAAAGTTAATATTTTCTATCAACCGTTTGTAAAAAAATCATTTTATTATCGTTAAATATTAAAAATCATTTTACTGTCTTATTGATTTTTAAAAAGTTTTGAGTTTTTGAAGCACACGCCTCAAGTAGGTACGTATAAAACTGCACCGCTGCATTTCGTATCTATATGATGACGCATCGCTCTGTTGAACAGACAACCTTTTTACATATGAAAAGATACGCGCTTTCTTGGCAAAAGATGTATTCATTAAAACAAACGTTATTCCGCCTTCCTTTGATGTAAACGTCCGTGTCTATGCAGTGTCCATTACGCAAAGTTACGCGGCTCACGAAGAAAATGATGATATGGATAATGTTGCTTTCGACATGCGAAACTGAAAGAGGATCCGACAGCAGCCGATATGCTTTATCGAAATTGCGCCATTTCTTTGCTATATTTTTCACGAGTAACTTGTACATATATGAAAGATCTCAGACGCTTCTCTTTTCGGATATAGACTTTACTCCTTTAGGAAGAGCTTGCGTTTGCTAAAGATTTTCTCTTTTCGTCTACTGCGTTTCAATATTAATATCTCAATTGCAATCTAAATTAAACTGCAGTTGAATAAAGGTACGATTGGAAAAGTTGGAAAAAGGTCGATTTTATGACATTAGAACTGTATTTTATGACATTAGAGCCGATAAATTTATATTTTTAGAGCTCAGTCTCTTAAAGATTTTTAATTTTTGATTGTGCGTTATCTTAAATCAATAGTGCGCGATTTTATGAATTATAAAGGACATCATCGTTAGAAGAGGATAAAATGAGCAAGAATATTAGACAACTTTACTCCTAATTATTGAGTTGAAAGCATCAAGTTGAGAGATTGCCTCGTGAAAGTCACTAACTTAATAAAGTAACCAAAATGAAGCGATATGTGGCAAGGGATGGAAAGTGTAATTATTTGTTATCTCCACATTTTAGCGCATGCAATTTGACTTTTCACTATTAATCGCTAATCTCCTTTCAAATTCAAGTAAAATATATGTTATCAGATTTAATAAAAAGATATCCATGTATAAGTTTCTTTTTTTACAATTCTCGTTTTTTTTTAATATTAATTTTCAGATGATATCAATTAAATCTTTTCATTCTCTCTACAGAAATTTCATTTCTTCTGTTCCGCTACGAAGATAACTTCTAGATAGAATGTGGATTTATATCGCTTATTCCAATCAATGAACACCTTGATTGGAAAGATAAGGCAGATTAAGCTTGGAATATGAAATAAGGGTAAGATTAAAAGCTATGAAACGTTCAGAAACTGCTCACAGGAAGGAAGAAATTATAGACAGTTTTAAATATTTATCAGGTCGTAGAAGCGGCCGCAGCCGGCGAGCTCTCCCACGACAAAGAACAGCCAAATGGTAATAAATCTATACGTCTGAATACTACCTTTTGTTCGTCTTTTTGTAAATTTTAATATAATTTTAATTTTTTATAGATTTTAATTAGTTATAAAGCTATTATCGAAACATTGTGCTACAAATCGTGATTAATTTCTGAATTATTTTACATATATTTTAAGCGTAAAACTTCGTACCATTACAGTACGTTCTCACCATTACAGTATCATATCTTGTTCATCCTTATTAAAATTAACTATTTCGCTATTATTATAGATATTAAATTAATTGTTATTAAATATTAGAACAAAATTCTTACACTATTTCCATAAGAAACAGATAAAAAGCTTAATAATAATTGAAAATTACTTTTTTCTTACAGTATTTATCCTAAATATTTTATTTGTTAACACACAAATTATCACAAGTTATATTTTGATTTTAGTCAACGTCAAGTGCAGAGGAGAAATGTTATTTATGTTTACATAATAAAATATCATATTCGCAAATATTATTCATGATCTTTCATATACTCGTAATCTGTTTTTTCTGTAAATGTATATGTACAGTTATAAATACGGTAAGTACATGACATATATTGTATTCCAATTTTATAATAAAATTGTTAATCATTACTTGCAATCGTTAATCAGTAACTGTATAATTTCCTTATTTTGAGTGGATCATCGCAACGCAATCACGATAGATACATCTATATCCGCGTCGTCGTTCCCGTTGTCTTATCTCTTTCTCTCGCACAAGTGCCGGCCAATAGAGCAGATTAGATGGAACAACGTGCTGCTCCGATATCACGTGCCGCGTAACAGCTTCCTCGACATTGCTTGCGTACGGCACGACGAGCGCCACAACTATTGAATCTCCCTTTAACGCCGGCACGAAATTTACAATGCCGCAATAGGCGCGGCTGCAGCGTGTAGTGGTGCATCGAGACGGGAATAATATCGAGCGCGTACACCTGTCTATCGGAGCCGAATGAAAGCGCGCCGACGAGAATTGCCGGGATGAAAGGGACCGGCGTCGGTGTGGGGCTGCCCATTGTCCCGATTTCTGCCGGCGTCTGTGTGGTAGACTTGTCGCGCCCGTTGCGGTACGTAATAATGTGATTATGGGATGTACCACCTTACCTCCCACCCGATTCTCGAGCCCGAGATCCCAGAGATTTAGGGGAGGTGGGACGCCAACGCTGAGACGACAAGGTTGACGGAAATCGCGTGAATGCAGAACTTCGGAACCTCCCTTCTCCTCCACTTCTTCCTCAATCCCTCGAGCTAAGGACTACGTTATTATGCCGCGAGCGGCGACATGCGTTTGACTCACCTAAGCATATCGTTGGTAATGGTTTAATTACGCGAGAATTACGACTGTTCTCGAGAAATGAGTTCGCGATGTTATTACGTTATAATGGATTTTGTATGAAAATAGCGCAGGAAGTCTCTCGCTTGCTAGAGGGATGCATTTTGCAAAATATATTAAGAATGTCGCTTACAATACTATTACTTTATGCGCTATGTAATAATTATATTATAATAATATATACGTAACTAATGATTCTCATATACAATTGTCAGGTTACGTTTTCTACACAATTAATCTTTCAATTTCAATATCGCAACATTACATTGTTAACTCATTCATTTTATATGAGGAGGAACTAAATTCTCTTCCCATAACATGGGATACACATTTAATTAAGTCATTTTTATAAGTATATTAATTTTTTTCAATAACACGCGCATCGCGTGAACAGCTGCGCTTTTCACGAATCAACTAGAACATTCCTTTTGGAAAAGGCCAACACGAGAGGATAACTTGGTAATTCTATTACAGCCGTGTTACGCTTATCAATGCATTGATGCACACGTTTACAGATAAGTTTACATCTCTCCTTTAGAGTTACTACGAAGCCGATATTACGCCGAGGGTCATATGCATCAGATTTCACCCCATCCAAGTGCCTGTTTACAGTGATTAAATTATGCTCACGTTGCCGTTACACGTGCCCGTGCTAACGTGTCTACCTACAACGTGACGCGTTTCCTAGCTGTAGTAGGGAATGGGGAGTTGCACGAAATAATGCACGTGCGCTTCGCAACTCGCCGTCTGCCACACACTACCTGCAAATTGTGTGTGTGTGTGTGTGTTTTATGTGTGTACAGGCTACATACTAAATGCATCCCTTTTAAGTTGTAAATATTCGAAGTAATGTTAGAAAGAATGATTAAAAAGATTGAATTTCTTTCTAAATTTCTGCTACCTTCCTAGTTAAAATAAAGTTATAAAAAAAAATATATATATACTTATATATAATACGTAATATAACTTTGCTGAGTGTTGAATATAATTATACAACCGATACTCAGATTTTAATTTTATTAAAATAAAAAGCTTGGAATTAAAACAAAATTTATATATCATAATTTATGTAACATGATTATATAATTTTTGAGAATTGATGAAAGCCCTGGTGATATCTTTGTATTTTATCAAGATAAAATCTATTTGAAATTAATCAATAATTTGCGCTTAACTAAAATGTGTTTGTTTTAGTTAAACGAACAATATAAATTACTAGGTTGAAATTCGCTTCGAATAAAGAGCTGTTTGTTGTAACAGTAACTTGTTAAAAATCTCATTACCGAACATATTTAAATCGCCAAAAATTTACTGGCTGTTAGAAAATACGAATAACGTTACTGCTGGGAAGAGTTAATTATCCAGGTCATTCAAATAGAAGACATTAATTAAAAGATGAAATGAAACAATGTGATACTTGTAAGTAATATATTTATTACATTATCTGTTTTAAACCGACAAAGAGTTCATGCGAGGAAATGAGTAGCGTTAATGATAAAAATTAAAATATAATGAGAGGATCAGTTTACTGACTTAATTTATCAACTAAATTATTTCTATTAATATATTAACTAATTATTCTTCTTAAAATTTTTCTTTTCTAAAAATCGACAAGTAAATTATAAATACTTTTATATTTATTGTAATCAGTGTATGTGCCTTGAAATGACTAAATATATCTACAATATTCAATCAATATCTCTACGAATAATCCAGTATAACTAATAAGTTTTATTGCATTTTTATCCAAACGCGATTTTTAATATAATAAAACTAAAAAGTAAGTAAAGAAGTTTAAGAATATAAAATATACCAAACGATATATATTTCTGCAAGAAAAAAATAAATAAACAAATCAAATAGAAATAATCAATAAGAAGAACACATTTCTTTCGATTCTACATAACACACTATTTAACAAAAGTAAAAAAACCAGTAAGTTATATTTCTAAACAAAACTATTTTACGCAAGATGTTTCTAGAATTGATAAAATTAATAAGTTAGACGTCCTTTCGAGTCTGATCGAGAAATCAGATGAAATACCACGCGCGAATTCCATTCCTTTTTTTTCGCTCGCCACTTACCGCGCTGCCAAATTGGAGTACTGGCTGGATTGCTGTCTACCTCGCATTTCAGGCTGACAGACATCCCCTCGACGATCGGAATTCCAAAACCAGGTAAACGTGTTATCGCGAACGATGGAGTATCTGAAACAGGTATTAAGCAATTAGTGTCAATGCCACGACGTCGATATACTACGTAATATCACAGAGAAACATGAAAAAAAAAGAAAGAAAAATAGACGATGTTACCAGACTATTATTACACTGCCAAGATCAATTTAAAATGATGCAAAATAGAATTTCATCCCGCTTTCAGTATTCTGTTTGTAAATGTAATCTCAAAATATTTTGATGTCACACATGACATCACAAATTGTAATGGAATACAAGATTCGTTCTATTCTCAACTTACTCTATTTCTGCGTAATATTCGTCTAAGTGAATTTTATAATGAAATTCAAAAACAGTCTTAATAAGTAATTCAGAAAGTCATAGCGATTGCAAATTGCAATCTTCTTTCGCAGATGATAGTAAGTCTGTGAACTCGCTATTTCGCAATTTTCAAATAAGATTTCCGGTAATTTTAAAATGTATTGGCCAACGTAATCTGATTTCTAGACATTCGAAAGTCATTCTTTGTACGACGAAGATTCTATGTACGAAGATATCCGGTCACTGCGGATTGAATCCAATGTGCACGAAAATAACCAATTTTCGAATAAAAATAGTAGACTTTAAGAAGATAGATTACTGAGGATACAATTCACAATAGCAAATAGAAAAGTCTTTCAGTTGACTTCCATCTTTATCACTTTTGATCATTGCTTTTCAAAAGTCAAAAATAGAAAAGAATGGGGAATAAAAAATAAAAAAGTATTATATGTACTTATATAAATATTTATATGAAATAAATTATATATTAAAAAAAAGATGTTAAAACATTATAATAAATTCAATCAAGGAATGGTATAAAAAAGTTAAACATTTTTCTATTGCAATACTCTTTGCATACATCATATTAAATATGTTACTTCAGCAATACTGTTATATTTAACTTTATTTCTAATCCGAATACAGATGTTGTTTTTTCTTTGATTGAATTAAATAATATTTCCACAGACCGGCACTGCTCCTAAATGTATGCAGCGTTTCAGTAATATGAAAATACTTTTCACATAATAAATATCTGCTTAAATGGTTTGTTTGGAGGTAACCCGTGGAATGCTTATTTCTGTGGGAGTTTATTGTGACCTGCTTTTGCACGGAGTTCACTTCCCGAATACAAACCAGCTTTCCGCCCCGAAGCGACATTATGCGCAGCGACAAAACTTTACATCATCACCAAATAGATATACCGCAAAGGAGGCAAGAAGAGAGAGAAGGGAGAACGAGAGTAACGAGAAGTGTTATCGGAATGCTCGTTATAATGAAGATGTAAATCCCAAGAGTTAGTAATTGAACGCATCAAGTGCCTCTAGAAATCAAACGTAATCGTTGGAGATGACGCGTTACTCTCGTTACCTCCGGTAATCACCTCTCTTTCTCTTCTGCGTTTAATACGAGCTTCCCTTCCGTGTCATTAACGTGGAAACGGATGATGGGATTCCGGTATATTCTGCTAATGTGTATATAGGGCGACAGACGAACGACCAACGAGGTTGGCAGAGAACGATCAAGAGAAGTAGCGGAAAGGGAAGGTTTTCAAAATTGTCGTTGAACAAACGAGGTACAGATACGAGGTCGTGGCGAGTAATTAATGAACGGGACAGTCAAGATTTTACAGGCGCCGAGGTCGTATTCGTTAAAAGGTCCTACTATTATCGTCGATACCAACGACAAATGGTGGAAATATCCACACGCTCTGTTGGCGCCCCAGCGAGTGGGAACGTCGTTCGATGCCACCCCGGCGCCGCTCGAGCGATTTGCCGTTACCGTTATATCGCCGTTCAGCTCGTTAATATCACACCGCGACTATAACGGGACAGCCACCGAGGTCGCAGAATAAATTGGAGATGCGTCAAATTGTGCGGGAGAAGGAAGAGACGAGCCCCTGGAAAGGCGTGGGGGAGAGGCGTGCAGAATATCGGAAGTGTGACGCGGAGGTAGGGAGTAGCACGCGGGTGGCGTACGAGATGGAAAAGAGAAAAAATTGAAGAAAGATAAAACGGAAGATGAAGCGACGCAGGAAGGAGAGAGAGAAACAAGAGCGGCATGACTACCAGGCATGGCTCGAAGTTATTCACTCGGCTATAATAGCGCGGTGCTGGGACAATGCAAGCTTAATGAAAGCTTTTCTCCCCGGCGTACCGACGACCTCACCTCCTCGTCCCCCCCCCCTTGCTGTTCCCGGTCCGTCGTAGTCGCCGACGTAACCGACGCCGCCGGGCACGCCGCACTGTGTAGTCCTGGTGCAACAGCGTAAACACCAAACAAAGGGAACAATGAGACGCAGAAGTGTCCTACAGACCTCGATCGCTTGATGAGAACTTTAAAGCGCGCCCGCAAACTACTAGTTCATCTTTTATTCCAGAATGGACACCGTAGGATACCGCTATAAAATCCTTTTATCACAAATCCCGCGGTATACTCTTTTTTTTTGGAGTAATGATTATGTTTACACGGACACCTTTAACCAAGTTTAATAACATCCGTTATTATGAAACTGGCCAATCATAGCTGTTCCTCTGAAAAATGGAATGACTGTGATTGCTGGCCAGTTTCTAATTACGAATGTTACTAAACCCGAGCTCAGTTTCACAACTCACGGTCTCTTTCTAATGCTAGAATTGGAAAGAGATGAGAAATAAGTTGAACCTCGGTTAAGAGTTAACCGTGAGTTGTGAAACTGAGCCTAAGGATGTCCGTGTAAACGTAATCAATATCTCCGAGGCTTTTGATCGTAAGTGTCTCCCATTCTTCATACCGCTTGCGATTTTTTAGCGTTCTCTTTCGAATTTTTGTAACCCCCTTTTGTATCTTTTATTTCTTTATTTATATTCTTTCTCACTAGCGATATCGGCTGATTAAATTTGACAGTAATAGTAAGCAATTGACTGTTCAACGGCGCAAATCGCGCGAACCGGACTGCGCGAACCTTTAAGGTGACCTCGCTTTACAGTAGAATGAATCTCTTCGAAAGAAATTTCTCCCGCTGTTTCAGCCGGAACGCCCGTAAACTTTATACGGGCCGTTAAGCAAACCTGTATACGACCCGCGGGAGAAGATTTTGTGATCGCAGAATACGTAGAAAAGGTAGAACACACGAATATATGGTGACATTATTAAACGGCTAAAATTTGTTGTGTATGTAGAATCCATATTGTTCTTATACGCGATTTAATAACGACCGATGAGATGAATTTCAGTAAATCTCCGGAATTACGTGTATAATTTCTAGCTGAATAAATTTCCCCAAGACATAAAATTTGAAATAATTTTATTATAAATCCTTTAAATATAACTTCATCATATTCGTGGAAGTAATTTTACAAATTTAATGTAACGTGTGCATTGTTATTCGGTATGCCGTTTCCGTTTATCGAGACTGCTTTTTTACGTGAATCAAAATAAATGACACAATATAGGTAACAATATTAATTAGCTTTAAAAGAAAACTGATTAAAAGAAACGCAGAAAGCCGTGATCACGAAAACAGGAATGCGATATATAACAATGAAAGAGAAAAAAAGAAGTATGATTCGCCGGTGTCGGCCGATTGCAAATCATTAAACAACCATCATCGATATATAACTGCGCCGTTATTGAGGCGACAAACCACCGAATGGCTCTCGTTGCAACGCAATAATGTTCGTTGTATATATTTGTAGAACGATGAAATGGTGGGAATCGTGTAGTGTGAATACAAGTTACAGCATAGCACCGAGAACATGTAAAAATTCGTCGGTTGTGTCATAGTGCCATCTGTGCCGAACAGCTCTCTACAGAATCGGTTTTACGTATGTACAGCGGCCTAGAATCGGGAGGCGAATTCATGTTGCTCTTCAAATAAATTATCTCTGAACGAGATAATTGTAGGTATAATAATGAATTATATTTTTTAGAAGATTATATATAGTATTTAATTATTTTGACTTCGATTTTTAGATTTTCCTCTTTAGATAATTCT
>NW_017305885.1:1102444-1104569 GCF_001594115.1 Trachymyrmex septentrionalis
AGAAGATTAGTACTTAATTATTTTGACTTCGATTTTTAGATTTTCCTCTTTAGATAATTCTCTTATCCTTCTTTTAATCATCAGGAATACTATAATGCTACAATTAAATCTTACAATTGACAGCTCAAAAGCTGGTATTGTTTCTCGTAGTAGTCTTGTGTAGTTTGTCGGAATCCATTACGATTATCCGGATGATGAAACGAGGGCAACAGCCGGATTCCTGTCGATCTTGCATTTCAGTATCAACTGCCATGCTAAACCGCGACTAGTATGTAGCAATTTATGCACATCGAAACGATTGCGGTTTACGATGGCTGCCATTAAAGTTTAAGTCCGGCTTTATTGGGTCAATGGGCAACGGGTATCACGTGCGAAAATTAAGCCCTCGTAACGTGTCGGGTACACAAAGGGTTGGCAGTCAAAGAGGCAGACATTGAATAACGCTGCGCGGTTTTCCCATTCAATCGTGGCACGTATGCCGCATAACTTTATTAAGCCTGAAGGAAGAGATAAACGTTCGATAAACAAGCTCAAAAGCTACAAAGGATAATAGAGACTGAAGATACCGTGAAAAATGCCGTCAGTGATCCAGGTATAATGCTGATATAAAAATGGAGACAAGATATACAATTGAAAATATAAGAGATTGAAATATAATTTATCATATTTTTAATTGTAATTTTAATTATAATTGTAAAAGAGAGAGAGACATAATCAATTCTCATAAATATAATTATTGATGCTTTCTCTCTCTCTCTCTCTCTCTTTCTCTCCCCATACATACATACATAC
The DNA here is from genome assembly GCF_001594115.1 of Trachymyrmex septentrionalis. Taxonomy (NCBI): domain Eukaryota; kingdom Metazoa; phylum Arthropoda; class Insecta; order Hymenoptera; family Formicidae; genus Trachymyrmex; species Trachymyrmex septentrionalis. The sequence goes on from NW_017305885.1 coordinate 1,103,237, forward strand.
ATACATATATATATAAAAGATATAAATTTACTAGAAAATTTATTTATATTTTTCAATAAAAAACTTCAATAAAAAATATTTTAGTTAGTTCGCGTTCATTATACAAATGGAAACAGATAGGAAGTAGAATAACTTTTCGCTGTTCCGTTGTCCTCTGCAAATGAGAATATAACAGACGATAAGAGAAACTTGAGCACCTGATCTTATAAACTCTAACGAGTTCGTTTCAGTGCCGAATCGTAATCTTAAGTTCACGCAGCTTCCGCACTCAGTTATTCTGTAAGGAATTACAGTGCGAGAGCTAGTCCTTGTTACCTACCTAAGCATTCTCGTGTTGCTACATAATTACCAGGTACCGTACAGTCGCTGTTATTAAGACTCTATTAATCTGGCTCACCTTGTATACGACAGTACATGCCGGATTGCATTTTGCAGCAGATGATTTAAAAATCTCAGCGAGCAGCTTGGAGAACGGTATGATTGCTTTGCGATTGAAAATTAGTCGCAGACATAAAATTCTAAAACGTACAAAGTTAAACGGACAAAGTTAAACGCGCAAACGCTAACAACTGCAAACAACTGTAATAAAAAGTTAACAAGACGTCACAGCGGTAATATGATCCCTAACCCCGGCTAGCTTATGCGCGGACCATATAAACAGACAGTGGTACATGTGCGCGATAAGCGCGATGCAAATTGTGGCGCGGAATAATGGAAACACTTGATCGCGTGCGTGTGCACATTAGGGGGATTCGAAACAAGCGATAGAATTTTCATCGTGGGACTTCCACGATCCCAGACATACGTTTAACGCGACGCTAGCTGGGTAAAACTACTTTATCGCCATAGGGGTTTGAGGTGGATGTGGTTGAACCACCATCACTATACCGCGATATGATATTATCGCGTTCTCCGGCATGCTATTTCACAAATCTACAAGTTATTTTCGAATCAGTCGGTGGAGCGTCAGTGCAGCCGCACGCAGCCGACATACCGGTGCAATTTCGCATGAGGCTTTGCTTGTAGCCGTGTTATTCAAACCTGACGCGCCTACAAAGCACGAACGCGCGTGAATTGAAGCTAGTCGGATCGCGTGCACTTTTGTAATCGGGAGGATATGCAACCTGTGTCTGCGAACAACGCATTCATCGGGCGGAGTCGTGATGCAAATCAGATTTCGGTTGAAACACAGTGTCGCTTAGAGTGTTGCATACTTTGCTTGTGAATACAATGTACTGGTGTGTTAGTGTTAGAACAGATAAAAAAAAAACAATAGGGTTAATGATAGGACACTATCAATCTCTGTTAAAGTGAATGAGGCAATAATGATACA
>NW_017305885.1:1104669-1119591 GCF_001594115.1 Trachymyrmex septentrionalis
CAATAGGGTTAATGGTAGGACACTATCAATCTCTGTTAAAGTGAATGAGGCGATAATGATACATAAAATGATAATAAAATACATGCGTGCGGAAATATATGGAACGAACATAACTCTATCGAAAGAAAAATATATAATTCAATAATAAACGTTCGGCAATTAGGTGCAATAAAATTATAATTTTCATTTTTTATCATATTCTACAAGAAACTTCTATTAATATTATCGGTATTAATTTAGCTAACTAGATAAATAAAATGAATAAAAGTGTTTGTTATATTACAGATAGTCAGCTTGAAGAGCATAAAATAGAATTAAATCTATTTTGTGCTCTTTCTACACTACTATACTGTGATGTTTCTATTTTGTGCTATTTATAAATTTGTATGAAATAATTCGTATGAAAGAGAGAAAAATTACTACTGAGAAACACCATCAACCTTGTCGAAAGTCAAGGATTTGAACCAACCCAGTTTGAAAAAGCAATATTACTCCGGGGATCCCTAATTCAGCCTAATTGCCCGCTTATGCGAATCCTTGAAATATTTATGAAGTTTTATGAGAATTTTTCATCTTGCAAGCGGTGCTCCTTTGAAGAGACCCCAGAGGGTTATGAAGACTTCAACTTCGAACAGCGATTATGTCGATATCAAAGGTATTCGCTGCTCGAGGCTACGTACGAACCAAATTTATTCGACCTGTTGTCGAACTTCGATTAAGCACTCGCAAACTACTTCCCTCTAATGCCGTTCTCTCCCTCCCCCCCTTTCTCTCTCTCTCTCTCTCTCTCTCTCGCTCGCTCTCTTGAATACAATAGTTATTAGCTTTCGGAAACTTGCTTAGACTTCCTTGAAACAAGTTATGTTATATCTCGCAGAGATGAATATATAGTAATGTTATAGTATTATGCTACAAAATAAATAAAAATTCGAGACAGACTCGAGTTATGAAGAAAGCATTCAATTATTTGTCAATCATTAAATTACGTTTTTTTCGCGACTTTTGTTAAGATACGGACAGTCAATTTACACACTTATACTGGAGCATTACAGGTACACGTACACATAATCGCGTAACAATGTTCTTGCTCTATGTCATAACTCCTTACACCAAGTCTTGTTGTAGACGTAGTAAACGTATATCGCATACGCTGTATAATTATACGTAACTAGAATCTGGTGTTACAGTGTGGTGTAGTCTCTATAGAATATACTCGGGAACGTGGAGGGTACATTCTCCGCGTTCTCTCGAGTATAAGATATCCTATATCCTCCATATCCTCAACAGGGAATACACCACTTTAGACGTCAACGTGAGCCGCCCACGAAGCCGTCCGAGCGGGAAGCGCCCCGTCAGTTCTTACGATATAAGAAATAGAGCGGAAACTAGACGGCTCGGTCTATGGCAATTGAATAACCGCGCGCGCGCGCGCGCGCGCTGTTTACTGCTTTCGTCGGAATTTCATTTTTGTATAACCAAATCGACCGGTGCGAAGGGAGCATGTGTTATGAAGAAGTGTGAAACTTTTCCTTTAAAATTATTAAATAAATACGATATGTGAAGAATGTTGTAATTATTTATTATTGTACAAATAATATCTGATCACTGTGTATCATTCATTTTTAATACCATATTTTTTTCAAGTAATAGTAATTGATTACGTTATTCTCTTTCAGTAGTAATTGATTCAGTTTGGATTCATAACATACAGTTGTAAATCAAATTAACCTGTGGAGATTATGGCTTTCAACTTGATGAGAGTAATTTGATTTTCCATAAATATTCGAAAGCCATTATCTAAATTGATATTAAAATAATCGCAGCTTTTCTGCAATATCGCAACGATATCGATTTTCCTGCGTTCCCTGAGACTGCGCAACACGCCCTTGCGAACAAGTCGTTCGCTGCAATCTCATTTTTATTTTTATTTTATTTTTTTTTTCGATTAGGAAACGTGTCCTTTAAATCGACATGGACGCAATCACCGTGTCCTATCGCATATTTTCAGGAACGTTACCGACAATTTAACATCTTCAGACCGCATGCATCATCGTTTTAAGATTACACAAAATCGTCCAACTTTTCCCTCGTTTCCGCATTGAAATTTTACCATTCCGTGGAACAAATCTGCGATAAAAGACTCTCTAACGACGTGGTATATGTCATTTTAATTCACGGACGAAGGGAGCGACTGCTGGTGCGGCGGCCGGACAGAAGGAAAATCGTCAGCCCGTCGTTTTAATGAAGTGTCGTCCACAACGACGGACGACGTTCATTTCACACATATGTATGTACGTAGAAATCTCTCATCCTCGACCAGCCCTGGGAATTATATACGACGTCGGTGGTCGGATGAGCGACGCGAAAGAAGGTGAGACGGGACGGTTCACCGCGGGGGCTGAAAAAGTGAGAAACGGTGACGGAAACTCGCCGTAGCGTGTGCGAAAGAAGAAAAAAAGAAAGAAAAAGAGGAAGAGCAAAGGGGCAGAGTCAGAGAAACAGTCGCGGAGAGCTGTCCGCATGTAGACGTTAACAGTGATATTAATGCGGCCCGGCAACAGGATACACGCGAGAAAAGTCGGCTCGGATGGCACATTATACGTCACACTTCGCTGGAGACTAACTTCGACCGCAAAGAAGGGGGTGGTTTCGGTCGTATGTACATACGAGATAGGTTTGAATTCGTATGACGAAGGAATTTCATTTGCGAAGTTGGTTTCACACAATTGCAGCTGTTTGGAAAAATAACTGATGATATAAACGAGATGTGCGAATTAAAAAGATATAAAAATATACATATAATTATGTTTGTTATAATTTTTTCAACATAGTAATATATTGGAGGGTATTTTTTAATTATAGTAATCCGTTTTTTTATTCAAACGCTTTTGCGCTTTTTCCAGAATATGCAAAATATTATTCACAACATTTTATTATTCAATTTTTTATTATTCAACGTTATAAATATGAAAAAGAATATTTTACGCTAACCGTCATGCTGTTACATATCCGCACAAACACATAAATTAGATTATTCCCATTTCTGTAGCATGTTAAGATCCAAACTTATCGAGAATATATTAGCTTCAATTTCTGTTGGAAGCTTGGCTACGTTTGCCAAACCGCAGTTTAGAGCTGACCGCAAACGAGAGCGCAAAATTCTTCAACAATTTCAAACTTCCGTCCGCTGGACGGAGGGGATTCCTACAAACTGGCGGCTAGTCGATCCCGGCACAAAAGCAGAATGTTATGGCACAGGCCCAGACGTAATCGTACTTTAGAACCCGGGCGCGACCTGTCTCATTTTGTACTGAACATTTTCATACCGTTCCTGCGTAATCCGGGACTTAGACAGACCACGGTAAAACGGTCCGACGTAAACTCGTTGACGTTAGTCAGCGTCGCGTCGCGTCGCGTCGCGTCGCGTCGCATCGGTATTTGGACCTACAGAACGCGAACGTTTAGCACGACAACGTCTGCAAATAATGACAATGTGGATGACGATGTCGGTTGAGAAAACAGTTCGTTGGGAAATGTTTGTGTTACAGATATTGCACACTATAAGTTTTTTAATTCGTCGTTTATTCTGTACGCAAGCATTTACATCGATCGCACAAATTGGAGTTTAATTTAACGCAAATTACTTTATTATTGTAGATTTTAAGGATTTTATATAAACGTTTTGTCAGATTTACTAGTGAAAAAGTTAAAATATCAGAATTATATTGATTGATTTTATTTGATTATAATCAAGTATTGTTTGGTCGATACATTTCATGCTAAATTTCAATAATTCTAAGCTATGTAAATTTCCAATCTTTTACGATATTTCCAGAATTATATTTATTATTTGTAAGTATACATATACACGTAATTTATTTTTTAACTGGTAATTTGTTTTTAGCATATAAGAATACAATTTTTCCTTTATTAAATTACATATTATTTCGCTAGAAGCTTTTGATAATAATGATGTTTCTTATGTTACTAATTTATATTACAATTAACTGTAGAAGAATTAAGGTCTTAATTAGAAAAAGAGCTGAGTGACAGACAGAAAACAGATGCCTGGCTTATGGACGTGCTCAATTACAGATAAGATAATGGTGCAAGAGAACCAGTAATCCCTCTAATGTCTTTCTTATCAACGCATAAAAACTCAATATTCTAGATGTAAGAAGAATCCAACTTTAATCAAAGTATAGTTGTTTCTACTATATTAATGCTTCTACTGTATTAAGTAATAAGACATGATTCGTATAATTTTCTACTGTATTAAGTAATAAGACATGATTCGTATAATTTTCTTCTGAATGATATACTTCCTTGTTCGATAAAATATGTTTAATAAAATATTACGATATAAAATATTTTTATATGTAACCCAACATTTTTATATATAATCCAAATCATAATTAGGAAAGTAAAACGCAAACATTTAAGTATACTACAACAGGGTTTTGTATAGAATAGAAAAGATTCAGACATCAACAGCAAACTAAGTAATTTGAAAAAAAAAAAACGTCTTGTAGAAAAATATAGTTATTTTCTATTGTTACTCAAAATATCTTAAAAAATATTTCAATTGAAAGAAGAATCTGATTGCATTGTGATTGAAGTTCTGATTGAAAATGAACAAATCAGAAGTTTCTGGTTTGAATCTATTATAATTCTAGTCGAGATAATCAGAATTTTCTGGTTAGTTCAACTAGAAATTTTTCTCGGTGAAGGAGATGCTTCATTTTATACATTTTTTCAGGCAATTTATTCCAGATTCTCTCTCTCTCTCTCTCTCTCTCTCTCTCTCTCTCTCTCTCTCTCCTCTTTTCATTATATACATATATGTTACAGTTTACTGTTAATATTCGTTGAAGTAGCAATATTTTATTATGCAGCTCGTGCACGTGTATGTGTCTCATTTGTACAAATCTGGGAGCATCCCTTCTCCTAAAGAAGTTTTCAAAAGGCGAGTGGAATAATGCATCCAATTCAGAATCACAGGTCTATTGAAAACGTAGACGCTAGTGTCTCTACTTTCCGGTAGAATCAACGTCATTTCATTGAAAGCCGTCGCTTCTACAAGTCGACCCGACCGAGGAGGGTAAATATCACAGGCGAATAATATACGCGCGACGCGACCGTCTCGCCCGCGAAACATCGTGGATACACATCCGGATGCGTGAGACAGCGTGTATATGGTAATGCCGGGGTGGCTTTATGTCGAGCGTTAACGATTTCCACGATTCTGTGATATTAATCTGAATTTCAAATTTCCACGCTGCGGCACCTTCGCCTGGTGCATGAAGTCGCGGCCGAGGTGCATAGTGCAAACTTACGCACTGGACCGGAACTAGTCCCCAATCCAACGTCTATTTCCACTCGCAGTGACTTCGGTCTAGCGTAAAAACGTTATTGACCTCACTTTAACGAGATAGTTAAACTACCGTGCATCATGCACCCGACGAGATTGCAAGCGAAACTCGCTGGTGCGCGGTTGCCGATACGCTTCCAGTATTGCAAATTCGTATTTGCGAAGGACGCGAGAGATCGTCGAGTATACGCGCACTCATTTTCGTACCGTCAGTTTTATGATCTTATATATCTCCATCGTGCCGTTCGCGTCTCCTCCGGAGGGATAATAATGGCCGTAAGACGTCGAATAGCGGAATGCGTCTTTAAGCGCTGTAATTTACGACAGAGCAGCAGATTCGTCGGAATAATACAGTAGTAGATGCCGTCGTAACGCTGCGAGCACTGCTTGCACGAGTGAAATTACTCGTATAATGAGCGGCGTGTATAACGAAGAAGGTCGGTTACTCCTCGAAGTGAAATATAAATACGCTTCCCGTAGAATTGATGGAGTAGCTGGCTGGCGCGTCAAGGTTCCGGTAGAGATAGTAAAAAGTAGCTCAAAAGAAACTCTATGAGAGCTGAACCGTAAAGACGCATAAAGATGAGCGTTAACCTGACGTCAACTGCGGTAGGCTAGTTTTAAACTCATTAGCGAGCTAATAGAGACGCGGAAAATTTCTCTCTTCATAATTGACTCTGTGCCTGTTAAATACAAGCGCAAACAAAATTTCTCTCTCTCTCTCTCTCTCTCTTTCTCCCCTCCCTATCCCCCCTCTCTCTCTTCCTTTCTCATTCCTCTTTCTTAATATACATAATAGAAAATATTTCAACGTGTTACCTTTATCTATAAAATCGTCTCTCTTCATCTTGTATACCTATGCATGTGTGTGTATGTGTTCTGCGTAGAAGTATATGAACTACAATGCAGATACACATTTGCATAATACTTGTTCACTGTAGTAAGTTATACACTTCTGCTCGTTCTTATTTTGTTGTTATTATTTGTCTTATTTACATTATTATTAATCATCTTTAAATCATTTATTTAATATTGTTATCTGATTAGACATTGTAATGGCAATCCATGCTAACATAATAATATTATTTCCTCATATAATATTATTTTTTTGCATATTCATATATTTTTATATATCTCTTATGTAATCTTATTTATACATAATAAATTAAATTAAATTAAAATATATTTGTGTATATATATTGCAATATATGCATCTAAAATTTTTGTTCTCTACAGTGTATATAATCTAGCGTATGTCTAATTAAAACTATTTTATTAAGAGAAAATATTTTACAATAAATTATATAACAAACTGGTTTGAAGTAAAAATCGCTGAAAATTTAAAATATTCCAAAGATTCAGTTTAATAGTTTGACTTTGTACAAAGCCGTGCTCCAACAATGCCAATTCTAACGAGCATTGTGCCGTAATGATTAGAATTTCGTTTCTCGTAACGGCTTGGAATACTAATAAAGCGAGCAGCCGTTAGTGATGTCAAAGACTTTTTGTGCGAGAGCGGTTACGTGAGCTCAATAAGAATATATTTTCTTGCACACAAGGGAGAAAAGACACATGTATTCTCTACCGGAATTAGAAATGTTTTATGCATATTATTGCACGCCATGTAACATGCGATATATACTACGCTGTTTCTTAATATACTAGGAAAGTATACTGGCTGTATACTTTTACAGTTTTCCCAGCATAATTGTGTATGTGTGTGTGTGTGTGTGTCTGTGTGTGGAAAAATATTCCGCTATCATAACTCGTGATAAAACCGTTATGCTAATATATACTTGACAAAAATAAATAAACTTCGCCATAATCAATTAATTGATTCAGCATAGGACTGTTATATTAATTGTAAAAATCTTGTTGATGGCGAATAAATTTATTCATAAAAACACGAATATTAAAACAAATTTAATTTGTCGCTGAATTGAACAAAATACATTTTACTGTTACAGCAAAATTGTCGCTGTTTTGATGGCGAAATAAGAATTATAACGAAATAACTTGCAGAATATGTTTAGTAAATAAAATTTTAACTTTTTGTTTAATTTTTTTTTATCGCAAATCATATTTGTAGTATAATGTATATCTAGATTCTTTAATCTTTTACATATATTTACAGATTTTACAATATAAAATTTTAAATTGTGACAAACAATTTTGATTTTGTAATAGTCAATTACATTTTTTATCTTTTAAGTAAATAATAATTTACGATTATTAATATCATCGAACTTCAATATTATAAAAGCTTCGAATTTTCATTTTGATTAAAATCGTGTATATAATTTATTTTAACTTTAAATTTCTGCAACTGTGCATTAATAATTTCAAATTTGGCAATTTATTGGCGAAATGTTCAAATTCGTATGTGTATTTTACGATATGCACTTGATACTTCAAATATTTGTTGAAGGATGTACTATTTTGCGGATAATAATAAAAGTTTCTCTTTACTCCAAAACTGAGCCTATAAAAAAAAATCTTATACGATAAAAAAAAGGATAATCATAAAATTTTTTCCACTCGCATTGGTGAAAGTGCTCCATTTTAAGAAAAAAAATTTAGAGAAAAGCCAACGTTTTTTTTCCACGCAAGATACTTCATATTGCGGTGTTAAGATTTCGTGGCGAGGATTTTTGTAAGTAGTTACAGCAAAAGTTGCATGGTTCAGCTCGATTAATGTAAAGTGAGGATGATTTCCCTCTGAGGCTGAAGGAATCACGGTGCGGGTTTATAACCAGCGATATTACTTCATATTAAGCAAAGCTTACGGCCCATAAGCCAGTCTTCGCTAAATTGACGGAGCTCATTAGCACAGTTACCTCTTCCCGAGCGTCTTGTTCCAACACCGGCGGGAGAATCCTTTTCCCGCTTGTATACACGTGAATGTGCACGACCACTTTTCTTCTTTTCTCTCCTTTCTTTTTTTTTATAAAGACCTATCCTCTCGAGGTCGTCCATAGCCATGGACGAAAAAGCGGGAGGTGAGCTCTGGCAAAGCTGATGAGCTTAAGTCTACCGGTATACAAAGAGAAAAGTTAAGAGTCCGACGCTGCTAGATAGCCGATGTTACATTGAACCGGGTAAAGGTATGCAAATGATTATTAAGCCGCGATGCTCAAACGGCTGCCAGCGCTCAGAGATGATCTTGCCAATTATCTTTTACACGTCTCGTCACAGGAACTCTTTTATATAAATATAAGTAATCACAACAGCTTTTATCTAATTTTTGAAGCCTTGATTAAAATTTGTATTTAAAGATAGTATTTAAAGATGGGTAAATATATTACATGTAATTTTATATATATTTTTGATATTTTTCTGAAAGCTGATTAGAAAACAGTGTTTATTTTAAAAAATCATCTGTTTCTTTATTTGCGTTGTTTAAATATACGTACAGTAACGTACATGTTTCGACTTTAAACTCATCGCTCCCTTGCTTCAAAAATAATTCAACTAAAAAAAAACGTTTTACGAGTCGTTATCATGAATAAGTTAGGAATTAAACATTACCCTATCAAGCATCAAAAAATAAACTAACTGCCTTCAGAAAAAGTCGTCATAATTTAAAAGGAGTGGTTTTTAAATAATTGTTACAACTCAAAAATGGCGATTTAGAAAAACCGCCACTAAAAAAATAGCTTTCTACGGTTTGTGAAATATGAAAATAAAAAAATAACATTTGATCATGTCAAGAATATATGTATACTTTTCATCGATATTATTCAATTAATCAATAATTGTCTGTCAAGTTGTAAAATAATTTTTCTTTTTTCCCTTGAAACTTAATTTTCTGAGTTGTATCACTTTTGAAATAAGGAAACGATATGTTTTTAACAGATATATATGAGGAACATGTAACAACGTAAGCGAGGAGAATTTGCTAAAAAACATCGTCTACTTCGTACTCTAACTGAAAACGAAGATATACCATACATACTTTACAATACGAAGAACTAGGTGATGAACAGAAATTCGAGTGCTTTTGCGTTGTAAACCGGTTGTAAGAAAGGTAACTTTCTTAAGGTAACATGAAAGATAGTAGAATGCAAATGAGCATGCTGCAATACTTGAAGAAGTTTACATACAACTTCGCGTACATTCCTACAGAGCTTCTCTTTCATAGGAAGCTTCTCACTGCGATTTTCGAGTGCTTCATTCGACAAGAAGTTTAACGGATATGAATTTCCTTCTCGTCGTAAAACAATGCAAAACACCGTGAAGATCGCGATTGGATTTCATAAAAATCACATCAGCCATAAGATTGAAGATGTGTACAAGTTCGAATTAGATGAGAAGTCAGCGAAGAGATAAGGAAGTGTTCGCGGATTATTAAGTCATGACATTGGAGGGACTGCTTGCATCGTGATAAGAGAAAAAGAGGGGAGATCGTGAAGGAATGAAAGAGAGAAAGTAAATATACAGTTAATTATGTTTTATGCAGTCTGCGTTGAAATGGCATCTTTAACTTTCTGGCGAGCAGCGTCCTGCGCGCGCGAAGAATTTTCCTACACATTACTTTTCTATTAGACAGCCTACAGCGGAAAGCTCTAAATTATCGAATTCCGATAATGTAATACTCGGCGAACGAGAAGGACGGTCGGTAAGACCGAATGTATGTATATTTAAAGCAGAATGTTATTTTATCCTCGATTTCGAAGAAATTGAAAACAAGGATGAAGATTTCGTGCAACGCGATGCCGACGATGAGTCGCGAGAGCGTGTATAGAAGACAAAAAAGTACATATCGTCGCTCCCACGTCGGTGAAAGGGCGAGGATGGAGGAGGAAGAAAATGGCAGCAAAGATGGGTATACGAAAGCAAAAGATGTTTATGTAACCCAATTTTCCGACCGATTGGCGCCGGGTGGCCAATTTCCGCCCTTCCTCGTGTTCCTCCTCGTTATACTTACTTTATCTCTTTATGTAAGCTAGCAGCAAATGCTTTGCAGGGATGGCATATAAGTTCTCGTTCGCCTCGCATCTCCGTTCAATCGCGACTTTATCTTCCTCTAAAATATAGCGTTCTCATTTTCTCATTACGACAGCGAATAGACACGAGGCACTGGTCTGGGTAAATCGCTGGTCGTAAATCTTTTTTCAATGGAAAACATCAGGATGGCAAAAAAGAAGGAATGCACAAATGCGCAAATGAGACGCAAAAAAAATGAAGGGTGGAATCGCGCGGAGGAAAAAAGGAAGAGGAAAATGAATTTTCAAGGCAACATAGAAGAGAATGCAGGAGGAAAGAACTCGATGATTTAGAGAACGTTGTTGTCTCGCTTTATACTCACGGAAAACAAACAACAACAACGATATTGTACATGATGACTAATGCTGAATCTTGTTACAGACTAGTATTTCTTTTTCTACAATTCCTTTTTCTCGCACGTCCATTTTCTTTTTTACGCAACCTTTCGTTTTCCATCGTTTTGTCATTCATTTTATATAGTTATCAATTCTATTGAAATAATTGTGAGACCGTGTACAAGTTGATTCCCTTAAATATAACACGTTAACATTTGTAGCATCATCTATAACTTTATATTTGTATTGCGTGTAATTAATTGTGAATATATCACGTATGAAGTTTGAAATTAACTAAATTCTTTTTCAAGTACAAATCAAGTCTTAAAAGTTATGATTTTATTGTAAAAATAAACATACTTTTATTTTAATTATTCTTTTTATTTTGAACATACTAATTATTAATGTTTGTGTTTATATATTGTTATTATTAATATATCTGTTGTTGATATACATAATCTTTATTTCGTAAAATTTATTGAATATATATAATTTTTATATTGCAAAATTTCATATTAATAATATTATTTTAATCGTGCTGTATCGTGCCTATTTTATACAATTTACGTGAAATTATCGTTTTTCAGAGGTACATACATTGTCGGATCACCAGGCTTAACGAAGAAGAAATCACCGTTCCCTTCCATCGGCGCACTTAACCAAAGTAATGCAGTCAGCTGCCACTTCGGCGTTTCCTTTCCTGGACAAGTCAACTTCCGCCTGTGAGCGATCTTCCTGATCCTTGATTATCGGCGAAGAGGATATCGTAGTCGGCATCTTAGGATTAAATGGAAAGGAAGATTGGTCATGGGATTCGACAGATGAAATGAATTTTCAATGGAAGCTCAGATCAAGGATCTAGAGCGAAGAAGCAAGAGGCCATGCGGGAAAGAGAAAAACAGAAAGAGAGAGAGAGAGAGAGAGAGAGAGAGAGAGAGAGAGAAAGAGAGAGAATGTGAGAGAAAGAGAGTAAGAGGGAAAGAGGATTAACTCCTGTCTTATGGTGCTAGCACTTTCGGCCTCTTGCTCTTTCTTCTTGCTGTGTCATTGGACTTTCTCTCTCATGTCTCATTGCTATTGTTCGTGCAAGTTTCAGCAACTGCTGGTATTTTCTGCGAAACTTGGGACGAACGAAAGACAAGACCGATACGACCAAAAGTAGGAGTCGGTAAGAGAATCAAGGGGCGAACGAGAATCACACTACTTCACGGTGTAATGGGTCTTGGCCTCTTTTGGCCGGGAGACAACTCTCGCTAATCCCCCTTTAGCCGGGGTAACGTAACTTTGCGTTCTATCCGAGAATACCTTATGGCCGTGCAACGTCGCGGCAACTATCCAAGCCACCTTCATTCCCCCCCCCTCCTCCCCCGCTCTTACTAACATCTCTACCTGACCCTAAGCTAAGACAGGAAACTGCAGTTGCTCGTTTCGGTGAAGTAGTCTGCAACTTCTGAGAAGAAATCGCAGCGCAAACTCGAGAATCGGATAATGATTCGGTACGAGAAAACAGCGATAGTTTGCGATCTTTTCGTAGTACAGCGTTGCTCCAGTTTCTACTTTGAAAGGGAAGGAAGTTTGAGAATACATAACAAACTAATTTTTCGCGACGTAAAGCAGTATGGCTCTCATCATCGCAATTTTAATTCAACTGTTTACTATTAAAATTTAGGTAACTGTATGGTATAATAATCATAAACAATAATAATTTATTGTTGCATATGATGCACAATGAAATATTAATTATTTAAAATTGCGTTTTAATTAACTGTTCGTTTTACTTAAATATATATTTTTTAAATAATACATGTGATGTACATATATTATATGTTTCATGTTAATGGATGTGCAAATGTAGTTGTGCAGTGCATTAATTGATTTATATTTATGTATATGCAAATGTATGTATATTGAAGATTAAATTAATTGTAACTTGTCACAGATCCATTTATTAACATGTCGGTCGTATTTACTATAACGATAATTTCTGGGAAAGCAACTGTACCCATAAAATCACAATTTCGCGTGGATAGCGGTGCGCTCAAGTCGAAGATCGAACTTCGATTCTATTCAAGAAGTTAAAAAAGAATGCCACAATGAACTACGCCCGACTGAATCCTTTCTTGGCTTAATGATTGATGAGATTTCTTTCTGTGCTATTCCGACGTCCCCTGATAACAATGATTTCCTAAGATATAAATGAAGTTGCTGCTGCTGAAGCAAGTGAAATACAATAGATAAAGTATCCAAAGTTATTGTTCTAGACTTTTGTAATTTTACAGATGCTTCTTTGTCATCCAAGATAATCTTGCTATTTTTATTATAATCATCGTTCTAACTCGATATCATAAATTTTTCTTACGCCAACTTTATAAGAGAGAGATTCGAAATTGTATTGAACTAAGTTTTATTTAAATAATGTAAAAGTATATATACATTTTTCCATTTATATAATATTCACATAGAGAGATAGAGATTTTATCTTCCGACAAAGAGCAGGTGCATCTATTGAATCGGATATTGAAATCCATTTTCGAAAACATCGTATGCATAACATACAATTTCATTTATTTTAAATAAATCATTTTTTATTTTTGTTCCATACAAAACACATACTATGCATTTTGGAACCAAGATATTACAAAATATAAAAATAAACTTTAAATTGCCCAATTTATAACAATTTATTAATTTTATGTGGTTGAATTTACGTTATGAATGTTATATTATTTCGTGTCCCTAAATTTTGTTTGATCTAAATGCATAGCTGAATTGATCGTTAAAACGCACAGAAATAGTACAGCAATGAGAAAATTACGATATTATTGTACGAAATTGTTACAAACCCTTTTTGCTATAAAAATTGGCGTTAATGTCGTCTCTTTAATGATGTTCCCTGTTTTTGGAAAAAAAAAGAATGCAAGAAGGAATAGAGAAAATATTAATATCCGACTTGTATTGCCATAATCTGATTTCTGCCTCATTCGTGTGCTCTTCGCTGCCTAAAACCTTATTGCCTGAGGTTCCAAAGGACATCTCCTAACTAATTCCTCATGATCGAGCGCAAAAGCCGCTCGAAGGAGGATCTTCCCGTGAGATTCTCAACGCAGTAGGGGTCGACCCTTTAACAGGATAGCGGAAGACATCTTCGCGGTCCGCCCCAGAAACTCCAGCTCCTGCCTCCTCCGCCATTCGCGGAGCGAGCCTTGTAAATCAATTACAAGTCCCACCACGCAGGTACCTTGGAGAAATGGCACGTACTAAACCCTACCAAGTTTTGGGCGCTGACGTGATCGGGAAACTCATGGCGCGCGCGCGCACGCCGAATCTACCTCTTCGCGAAATGGAGAGAAACCATCAGCACAGGTACTCGTAGTCGATAATAGAAACTGCGCCGCACTTCGTCTTCCGGCTCGCCTCTCTTTGCCCGATGAATTCGGACAGGTCACGTTCGCGGCTCGCTTCATATCGGCAATAGTCGATGAAAGCCGATCATTAGGAGCAATAACGCCGTTCATTCCGTAATCTGACGATGACCGGTGCCGATAGACGTATCTCAATAAACCGGCGCTGAACGTATTTGTTGGATGATTAACGATGACTTTGAGAAATAAACGGAACATCAATAGTTTCGACGAAAGTATTTTCTCTTTCCACAATTTTTTTCCCTTTCAAATATAATCGTATATATATTACAAAAATTATATTAACTTCATCAGTCTTCATCGAGAGTTCTCGATCGTTTGACAAGAATTTATCGATGCTACACATCTCGGCGGCGAATGACTTCCGGTACATGACATTTATGAGACGTTCGTAACCCGCGCGGTTCTTCAGTGAAAGCGGGTCGTTAACGGCTCTAACTCATTCCGACTACTCATTCTGTAATCCATCGTTGAACAGCGGTCGTGGTACGTTACCCACGCCCGCTGTGCGAAAGATGGACGACAATGTAGAGGAAATTGTCGATGTAGAGAACATTATTGACATAACTGCTAATTTCAATGTGCTTGCTTTAACGGCTTTCATCTGATGATATCGAAACTTTTCAATAGTTTTTCTACTATCTAGACATGCAAGTCAAAACGTAATTCAACAATCTTTCAATGTTTCTTATACGTTTAACATTACCGATCTAAAGAAAAAAAATTTAAATACATGCGCGCTTTATATAAACAATATATGTAGCTACATAATCAAAATCCGATCGTTTTCGAAAAGATAATAGAATTA
>NW_017305885.1:1119691-1123854 GCF_001594115.1 Trachymyrmex septentrionalis
TATACATGCGCGCTTTATATAAACAATAGCTACATAATCAAAATCCGATCGTTTTCGAAAAGATAATAGAATTAACATGCTCAAATTTTCAATTTATCTAACAAATTTATAATTTTGCAATGTCATGATTAGTTACACTTGATTGCATTAAATGCCTCAGGTACATGCTATTATCTTCGCTAAATGCTTTGAATTGGTATCAACGCATCTTAATTACCAGATTTTAGTCGTGTGAACGCACATGCCTATATTGGCGAATGGTCGTTAACACATAGAAGCAAACATCACTAAAGGCTTTTGCTTTGTAAACTAACAATAGTCCATAGCGGTTACGGCGGTTTGTAATCCAGCTAGTGGAAAATTAGTTGATTGCCAATTTTGGCACTAACACAGTATAACCATCGTAAAGATTCAAATTGGTTTACTTAGACATAGTTATTCCGTTTATATTCCCTATATATATTTTGAAAGAGATTTTAGATAAACTTATATATGTAAATATTCTTCTTTCTCTATAGACATCTTTTTTGTCCAAAATATATTTAAAAAAAATAGTATAATTACGTAATAAAAAATTAACTATAGTTTTTCATTAATTTTTAAATTAATTATAATTTTACTATCTCTTTTAAGAATCAAATAATATTTTGAACCCCAATGCTCTTGCATAAATTGCTCTGCACATCACAATTTTGACACGATATTTAAATCACAATGCATTGAAAAAAGAGTTTGGTTATAGCCACCAAAGTGTTGAGTAAAATCATTTTAATCAAATGTTTAAGTAATATAACTAAATATAATTTTACAAATATTTATTAAATATTACATTATATAAAGATATCGATTGGTAATACTTATTAAATATTTGTAAAAGTAAAATTATGTTTAGATATATTATCTAAACATTTGGTGACTACAATCAGACTGATTCTGTTTTCAGTGTGAGATCTGTTATAGTCAAGTTGCTGCACTGAAAAAGGAGTTTATTTATACACTCAAAAAAAGTCTGATAATAGCTACTAAATGATGAGTGAAATAATGCCAAATATTCGGTTAATATATAATCAAAACTAATTTTACTTTTTTAAATATTTAATAAGTATTACTAAACGGTTGGTTATATTATTATGTTTTGTAATCCTTATTAAATATTTAGGAAAATAAAATTATTTTTAGTTATATTAGCTGAATATTTAATTGGCATTATTTTATTTAATATTTAACAGCTATTAACCAGACTCTGTTTTACAATGTATTAATAGATAATAGTCTTTAATACGTAAATAGCTATAATCTTAACACGTTCATTAACATATAAACGTAGAGATGGGAGACCGAGTACATATCCGAACGTGGAAGTACCTGTTATTTCTGCTCTGTTACTCCAGGCCATTGTAAAGCGAAATCGGTCAGATCTCCGTGGAAAATAGTCTTTAATGGCAATAGCAGTAGTAATCCGGGATTCGCTATCTCTGTCGATCGCTTCAACCTCAAACGTTTCGCTTCGCGATTCAAACCGACGGAATGACTAGGCTCCACCTGAGGGTATCTAAACTACGCAACTTCGTACACGGCGGCGTGAATTTTCGTCGTAGATCAGATAGATTAAGTTTGGGTTAGCTTCGAGAAACGACCGTAGAATCCTTTCAAGTTGCCATTATAATCACAGCACTGAACGGTTTCGATAATCCACCGTATCGTTTAAACAGTTAACTGTTTCTCATTGGCTCGATAACCGGTTGCATAACACTTAAGTATTCAGTTACTGCCTAATCACTTGGAAAACGTGCAACGATTTTATATCCCGTAAGAGGTTCATATAATAATCCTCACTATACATTAATTTATCTCTTAATCTTTATATTTGAAAAAAATCACATCCTTTATATTATAGATTCTAAAAGTTTCACACAATTAGCTCAAATGTGGGAAAAATAAATTACGTAATAAACAATAACATGTTATAGGTTTTACAGGAATCGCAAGAAAAAAATCTCCGAATAATGTGTTTTTCGATTGAATAACTAATTATATGTTTAATAATATGTCTATAATAATATGTTTTTCTTTAAACATATTTCTATGAATGTTCGTTCCGTATTGTAACAGAATAAATATGTTAAAAGAAAACATCACTTTATATCACACAAGAAAATAAACATAAATTTACCGTTTACGTTGTTTTTGCATGAAAAACTTTGCATTGCAAACTCAGCGCGTGTAAATTATACACATACGTGATCCCCAAGCATATTTACGCGAACGCATGAATGTTCACGGAAGAGTCCATACAAATGAATCGTGAAGCACAGGCTGGATCTAAATATGATTGATTGAGAATATCTACAAGCACGATATGGATGGAACAAGTTGAGGGAACCTTGGTTCGAGTAAGCAGCTGACGACAGCTAAGGAGAAAAACGAGGGAAAAAGGGGAAGAAACTTATGAAGATCGAGGGCGACATTGACGTGTCGGGCGTTGCCGTTGCAGAAGGAATGGTAGATTTGCCAATGAATACGCAAACGATGTGCCATTGTTGTAAGCACTTTATCTAGACGCGGTCGATAGAGCTACTTATATTGTTTGTCAAAGAAATTTCTCTACTATCTGGCATACAAAATGTCTTTCTAATAAAAGAATAACGTTCATTGACTTTTATATAGACCAATACAATAACATATCGTGCAAAAATACGGTATTGAAAGGATACAGTACAAACAAGAATAATAGAATTGTTAACAAGATAGATAAAAAAACTCAAAAGTTGCATTATTTTATGATAAATACACAATTAATTACAGATATATGTTTAGTTTTGATCAATAAAAAAGACATAATCAATGAGAACTAAACGCCGATGTCGGAATACAGTGTCTAAATATTTATTATTAAAAAATTACATAAGTATGTTGCAGTCAATACATATAAACATTTTCATGGTTTTAGTTAGAATAAAAAAGTATATATAATGAATACTGAATTAAAAAGTCTAAAGATAACACATACAAATTTAAATAAGAACAAAACATAGATTATAAGCACTTTAATCCACAAAGGCTAATTTTAAGCTAGAATATTCTCTCTTCTATCCATACCGTCCAAATCTTTCAAATAATTTTTTCATATTTAAAACATATTACACATGTTTCAAATGAATTTGAAAACGGCGGAAAATCGCTTACACATGTACGAACTATGCTAATAGTAGGTGCAAAATGGGTGCAGAGTCGGTAAAGACTCGCAGAGTTTATTAGGGGTCTGGGGAGAGAGTACGGAGAGAAGTAACTTCTTCGTTACCTGCATACTTCGCAATGTTAAGAGAGAAGATGATCCTCTGTAAAGTTCCGCCTTCGAAACTAAATTGCCACGCGCGCGGTGGAGAGAAGTCTGAAAAACCCACCTTTGCCGCATCGTGTTTTCGCATCGTGGCAAAGAGATACTGAGAGAGAGAGAGAGAGAGAGAGAGAGAGAGAGAGAGAGAGAGAGAGAGAGAGAAGATAGGAGCAATAGTAGCAGAAAGAGAGAAAAAAATTCTCTAATTTGCTGCACTTCGTATTTGCTGTAACGTTACGGTAATCGGGGTGTAAAGAATGGACCACCCGGAAAGTTTTCTCCGCGCTCACATCAGATTCAGCCGTTAAAAAAGTACAACCACTCTCCTGTTCCCATCTTTCTTTATATCGCAATATGAATTTCGATGCGAATACACGTGTACGTATCTAAGTGTAGGTATCCATTACGCGCGAATGAATGCTTGAATACGGAAGTTCCAGAGTATAACCGCGGAATCGCTTTAACGGTGAATAAATAAAGGATTGAGAGTTTGAAAACGAGATGGAGCTTCTGCCGTAAAATGAAATGTATAACTCGAAATATATCAATTTAGCACGTTCATGCAGGAAGATATAATTAATGCAATGATGATGTAACCCACATCTCTCGATTTGTCATAGAAGGATTTAAGCTCTTCAATCAGAATTGCGTAACGAGTAATTGATGCAATACATTTACGTTTTTCAAGAAAGTATGCGCTA
This sequence comes from Trachymyrmex septentrionalis, assembly GCF_001594115.1. Lineage (NCBI taxonomy): Eukaryota > Metazoa > Arthropoda > Insecta > Hymenoptera > Formicidae > Trachymyrmex > Trachymyrmex septentrionalis. The sequence continues at coordinate 1,123,730 of NW_017305885.1, forward strand.
AAATGGTAACTCGTATAAATAACCTTATTTTTTCGATCAAAATATAATTAAATGTGCAAGATAATTTCTTTTGTCTATGTTAATACGATTTAATTTCATACTATTTAATGTGAAAAACGTAACCG
>NW_017305885.1:1123954-1125132 GCF_001594115.1 Trachymyrmex septentrionalis
CCGATCAAAATATAATTAAATGTGCAAGATAATTTCTTTTGTTAATACGATTTAATTTCATACTATTTAATGTGAAAAACGTAACCGATTATTTACCGATCCACATCTCATGTACGAATAATTTCCTCGTGGAAATTGCTGAGAAAAGAAAAACGTCGAGAGCAAAAGCTCGTCAATTCGCCCCCTTTTGAAAAAGAGGTATCGGCGTCATTCACGCCAAGGCTTTTCGCGCCCTCTCGTCGTAAGGGGAATGTAATTATAGGTGTCCCTTTCATACGTTCGGCGAACGGGTGGATTCAGCATGTTCAACTAATCCCGGCTGATCTCTCCATGGCTGCGATTCTGGCCCACGGCTCTTTCGATCTCGCGCACGACGAGTTTTATTAAACACGTGTCTCCGTCCGATCCAATCGCATCATTTTCACGGACCACGTATCATCCTGCTGAAATGACGGACATGTGGTGTGTTCGGTAGAAAGCCCCTTGGGGCTCGTTTGTTAATAAGATTCTCCCAACTATGACCGCAATCGAATTTTTAGCCTACTGGTTTGCCGGCGGATCGACTGCTGTGGATCAACTGAAAAGACTTTCTACGCGAAATTGCCGTCACACGTGATCGCAATGAATAATTGCATCGGCAGATCAAGCGCATTGCGAAAATATATTTGTAATTTTGCCGACAGATACAATTACCTAATATTCTGATGAATATTAATATAAAGACTTGTATGTGTTCTGAAGAAATTTCATCTAACATGTATAAACATATTTGTCTTAACGTAACATATATGTATTAAATAATATTTTAATAAACTTCCTATAGAACATAAATTAATAGTAAGATTACATCAATATTATTATAATTTCCTATTCAACAATACTAATATAATATAACACATATTGTAGATAATAATTACATTATTGAATAGAAAATTATAACATTAATGTAATATTACTGTTAGTTCCGCAAGTTTTTAAATAAGACTTTTTAATAGATAACAATATTCAACAGAAATAAAATATTTATCATTTCTATGGAATCTTTCCTGAAACTACAGCGATTGAATTGTACAGTTAACTGATAGTTTTATAAAATAATTTTAAAATGTATTTTGTTTCGCTAACAATTTTTTCACGCGGTTTGTAATATTTCAATATAACGTTATTTATTACAAATA
>NW_017305885.1:1125220-1126480 GCF_001594115.1 Trachymyrmex septentrionalis
CAGATTCTGTGATTGTGAAATGAAACTGTAGAAAATATAATTTTATTTGAAAATCATTTATTGCAACGCATTTAAATAATATTATATTTAATAACAGATGTGATATTTCAATAGTCGAACGTGAAAATTATTTAGTATGTCACATATATCGCCGTATCATTTATTTCTCTTTTTTATCAAAATATACAAACATTTACTGTCGAATTGTGCATTGTCGACGACGAGCTAACTTGTGCACTCTTGAAAAAAACAATATCGCACGAGTAAAATTCGGTACGACAGCGCTACAAAACGCATCGCGGAATTGAATTTTTGCGACACGCTCTGCGAAGTACGGTCGTGCAAAAAGTGCTCGTGAAAAAAAAAACAAAAGCCGTTAAGTGACAGCAGCTGCGCATTAGAAGATGTCCATCGATATTAATGTCATCGAAAACGCGCGATCGCGCAATGTTCTAAATTGACTGTGATTACAAATAGCGCGGAATTCTAATTGTCATCGAGTGTGGTGTATACAAGTTTAAGATCAAAGACTCCGAATTGTATTTTCTAATTTAATCCTTTTGGACACAAATGGATTGTTGCGTTCGGGACTCGCTGAAATGAACGAAGTTACGCTGCGTGTCCCAACAATAATCGTGTTTGAGATTCATTACCGCGTCTGGATGTCCTCACAATTATGCCATCCAGCCCAATGGATGGCGAATTACACGAAATGAATTAGTCAGGAATACAGTCGCTTGGCATTACGAGCAAAACATGCAGTAATAATAATTCGTAACAACCTGTCAAATCAATGGAGCGCCATTCGTGCTCGCGCAAATTGCAAATGATATCGGTGAGCTAAATGTCATATAAAATATTGATGACCCTTGTAACCGTCCGTAATCATATCCGTTCATAGCTCAACTAATACGCGTTTAAGCATACGCAATGGGATTGTATTTTATCTCGTAAATCGTGTTACGTAAACGCTAATCATGACGTATATATCATGTCGTACGCGGGCACGTCATACAACAAATATACCGAGTTTTGCGGACGCGCGACAGTCCATATAGCTTCGAATGGGTATAATTGATTGTCCATGGGTTTGAATGACCGATAACAGAGCGATGAGACATGCGTCGTGCATTGTAAAACAACGACGGTTCCAGTTGTTTGCATGTGAGTTGCAAGGAATAATTAAAAACCTGCACGACAAGTAAACAGCTCCATGTTTGCGTATAACAAAATGTGTATATTTATGTACGTGTGCACACA
>NW_017305885.1:1126580-1139226 GCF_001594115.1 Trachymyrmex septentrionalis
AGCACGACAAGTAAACAGCATGTTTGCGTATAACAAAATGTGTATATTTATGTACGTGTGCACACACACGTGTGTGTGTGTGTGTGTGTGTGTGTGTGTGTATGCTCGGATATTGAAAGCAGTCACGCATAGATGTATCCCATGCCAAGTACCTATGGGCGTTCACATTCACACACGCAGGTACCTGTCCAAAGGTGAACTAAATAACCGGGGAACACGGTCAGTAAAATCAACAACCTGTTGATATTTGGCATATTTAAGAAGCATCGTACGAGAGAGCCGGCGGCTATGCCGCATTAGTTTTTCATTAAATTATGCCGATTGATTGGTATACCCGAATATCACCAATATCGTCGCGTAACGAATCTTTCCTGCCAAAACCGATAACAGTGAGTATAACTGAATTCCGCAACGGCATAGTTGCAATACACACAGATTTAATGAAAAAAAAGTTGACGGGGATTGCAATTTCAAGTAAAATATTTTCTCGTTGTTTGTCGTTAGTAAATATTGTTGACAGGTGCGATGAAACAATTGTTGCGTGCTGGAAAATGCCAGTAGTTTTCAATGTTCAATCTCATGATTTATTTATTCATGCTTTTTTTTGTAATATAGAAAAGAGACGTATGAGAAGAGAGAGAGAGAGAGAGAGAGAGAGAGAGAGAGAGAGAGAGAGAGAAAGAGAAAGAAAACAATTTTTAATAAAACGGATTTTATGAAAGGCAAGCATATAACAAAAGTAAATTTGATCAAATAGTGATAAAATTAATAAAATACTATATCGTATTTTACAGGTGATAGTTAAATACAGTCTGATCAAGGTATATAAAAGCTAAAGCTAAGGTAAATTACTTTTAATTTTTGCTCACATTAATTAATGTATATAAAAGAACATTTTGATTGAAATACGTAAATATACTAAATGTCAAAAAACTGCGAGTTTATATTAAACTTTTTATTAATATAATCTAGAAAAATCGAGATTTTGCTACATAGAAAGATTCATAATATCTTTTTTTAGAATAAAAATTGAGTTAGCATACGTTCTGAAATTTATGTAAATACGATTGTAATTTTTGCAGGTAGATTATGTCATTTTGACGAGACTTCTACGTTTCATGACTAGAATGCATATTGATCTTCGCCTGCTTGTCGTCTTTGGCGACGGCTAGTTCCCAAGTATTTTACATCTTATTAACCAAAGTACCATGCCAATATCGTGAACTTTCACGCGAACTTAAACGAATGTTGGTCCTTCTCTGAACGTTACGCGCGTCAAATACGCCGCGTCTGAGAGTGATCAAAAAAGTTTCAGAAGTCGAACGCGATAAGCATGATGATTACGTTATTTGCATATCTTCATGGCTGAGGAAACAAGCCTCGTTCAAAAAATTCAAGCAACTATAGGTTGCTAGATATATATTCAGATATTTAAATAATTGATAGTTATAAGCAAGACATTGGCACAATACTTTTAAAATAATATTAATTTTTCAATATTATCAAATAAAAAAATATCGAAGTTTTTATTCTTTTGTTTTGCTTCCTATTATTATTCAATACCTATAACAGTCGTATTTTTGTAGTCGTAAATTTAATAGATTTATTGTAGGTAAATACCGAATCTTTTTTTTTGTGATAAATAAGAAACTGTTAATGTATAATATTTAATAATTGTTTTGAACGCGTAATATGCATAAAAGAGTTATCCGTCGACGAAGCATTAATTATTTGACACATTGACCCGACAAATCTGCAGCAATTACTTCTTCAAAGCTGAAATCGGATTACGAATGGCGACTGTGCAAACAGCGCTTTGTCATAACTTATGTAGGATACTATTGCATTTGTGTGCTCTTTCAGAGCGATTAAATTCTCATTGTAACTAACAAGGACGACTCAGTAGTGTTTCCGTACGACAACAACGGCACGATGTAGAGATTCCTGAAGTGCCAATTAGTACTTCAGTATTTCAAGTGCAAATACGTACAAGTGTTATTATTTGTTATCATAACTGACGACTTAATACAAAGCTTTGCGAGATTACATCTGCGTGAGAATATCGTTTTCCCTTTTAGAAATCTTTAGGTCGTGTAGCTCAAACAGCAATAATGAATATATCAGAGCATACAAAATAATAATCTATATGGTGTGTTACCGAACGTATACAAACTTATTTAAATTATTTTAATAAATTATTTTAACAATATCAGTAAAAGTAAAATAGCTGTATAACTATTCAGTGTATACTTGATATCTGCTGAACTTTATGATGACAATAAATAATTTAATCACTTTTTATAACTTGTACATAAAAAAGCCTAACAATGTCGAAGTTGGAAGTTCCGACGATATCCGCTAAGAATTAAGGTGGACAAAGTTGCAGGATACTTTAGTAATTATACCGCATAAAAGAATAATAAGCTTTTTCCGAAACTTCTTCATCATTCACAGCGCGAATCTTCGGTTTAACGAAACGAACGCGCATAGATCGATTAGAGTGTACATTGAGATGAAGCTTGTCTTGCTCGCTCGTGTATCCAACTGCGGTTACAATTTTACGGCTACGCTCGCTACATATTCATAGCGCACTGTCGGGCTGGGGCGACCGTTCCGGAAGTTGCCGCCGCGCGTATTCGGGTCAGTTGCAAATAACGAATGTCGCCAAAAATCAGCGTGATTTATAGCGAATCCGATCGCGATTCCGGCCGTCGCCGGCAAGTACAAATCGAATACTCTGGCCGGTAGAGTCGAACTTATGTAAAATAGCCGCGGTCGCAGCGGGCGCATCCGCCCGCGCGGCTCGGCTCGGAGCGACAAACGCGCCACGATGATTAATCGCGTTGTCGGCCGCGCGGTGCGATTTAAAAGTAAAATCATTTATTCGATGTGGGACGGGGAGGGACCCGGCGATGACAACCGGTAATAGCCTGCATTACGCGTAATGACAAACGGCGATGCGCCGCAACGATATGGAAAGTGGGTCACCACGTGGGTTCCCCTTTCACCCCGGTGTCATAAAGGCGTCCCAGGACATTCCAAGCGCCTTTAGCGACCGTTCTACCGGAAAATTTGCTCGCTCAGATGCCGACAAATGTACCTCTTCTGTCCTGTCCTCGGCGCGACAGTCGAGGTACGTAAGTACGGCTGGAATAAATTCGCGACAAAAAAAGTAAAGGAGAAAGAGAGAGAGAGAGAGAGAGAAGAAAGATGTACAGCCGATCTATACGATATCACTATCGCCCGTAAGACACCCGCATTCTCTCTTCCGTCTAAGACGTCAAGCGTGCAAGCTGTTCGTCTAGAAAATTTGCATCCTCGAGACGTTTCAGCCCGACTGCTCACGCCCGTATCGTCTTTGAAATTAGATATCCGCACCACAAATTCGATGACGAACGCGAAAATTCTCAAATCAAGTTGAAGAAAATATTGCGAGGAGAAAAATTGCAATGAATATTAAACAAATTGAAAATGCGCATCGTTTATTATTATTATTTTTTTTTTCGTCCATTTTCATCTTTATATTATATTTTCCGAAAAATCTGATACCCCACGATAAATGTGAAATAAATTCTAGTTATCTATCTAGTTTGTTAGATAAGTAACATTCCCAAGACGAGCATTCGAGGTTCATTACAAGACGGCAACATTAATCACGCGATCGATCGACGGTGTCCTTGAAAATTCCCGACGGAAAATTCACGTATCTCGGATATCCTTGCCGGCTTTTTCCCCAGCGGTTAAACGACTCGCAGCGAACTTTCTCCTTCGTGGAGTAAGTTCTCGGGAAGCTCGTTCAGCCTCGGGCCGCCGGACGACGCGGCGTTTGGACAGGCGTGAAAGGATTAAAAGAGCGAAGTAATGTCGGCGTACAATGGGCTCTCCTTGCAGCCCCACCACAAAGAAGAACTGTCCGCGATGGCGGAATTCGAGGCAGACTTCATATAATCTAGAGCAGAGTTTCCCAAATTGTAGCTCATAACAGAACATTTGTTCGTCAGTCCTGAATGCAGACATTCCTAATTTATTATTATTAAAGCAATGTTTCTTTTCTTATAAGACTATGGCTTCGTCATAATGCAAGATCCAAGAACTACTGAATTATTTTTTCAAGAATTATACTACGAGTTATTCGAAAATTTCGTTTTCCAACACAATGTTGTATTTTCCGCGTACGGTGTATTTCCTTTTAACATAAAACTAGATATCTGAAAAATCACTCCTTATTTACTTTTAATTTGGGAAACTGATCGAGAGCGAGGATCGCGAATACACTCTACTCTGTATCTCGCAGGAGCGAAAACGAGATGACCGAGAAGTTCTCCCGTTGAAGAAGAAGAGAAGGCGGAGGAAACCAGTTTCGGGTGATATATCTTCGCGGTCTCGCCTCGACGAGCCTCCCCTAAACGCCCGAAGAGGCGACGTGCGGTAAAAAGTGCGCAGGGGTGGTGCGAGCGCGCGCTCGCACGCTTCTACCGGTTTTTGTTCTGTGGAACTCCCGTTAATCCCCCGGAGTTTGCCTCGAAACCGGCTGGAGAAGCTTCTTTCGGTGACTTGGGCCACTCCCCAAAGTAGGGGCGACGAAGAGAGCGAGTCGGGGGGAGACTCTCCGACCGCGACTGCTGGATGCGAGAGTGGCGAAAGAGGCGCAACGACGCAAAATAAACTACCCCCACGTCGCATAATACACGGCGTCACCCCTGAAGTCACCCACCCCGAGACTTCCCCAACGCCGACACCGCAACCTCTTTCTACGCAGGCTCTTGTAACACGGTCGTCGCACTTCGAATACAACACGAAGTCGTTTCTTCCCAGTTCACAAGCTCACTTAAAACAAGTCGCAAGTGCCGCCGGATTCAGACTTAATTAAGTTTATATTTCAGTTTCGATGGGCACACGACTCGTCTGCCGCCCTCAACATACATTACTCGTTACTCATTTCCGGCACGATGGCGCGCAACTAGGTTTAATATCGCGGAAATCTCACTGGCTCGTGCCACTCCGCCCGTCAATTCCTGAGTAAAAACGACCTGTGGTAGAATTATTTCACACTGGCTCTATCTCAAAACGCAATTTAAGCTCATGCATATGTATGGTAACTGCTGATTATTTTCTGTTATTTTTGTATTCTACCGTACCGGTTTGTTGTGAGTTTTCAGAGAAGTCTAATTATATAGATATTTTAAACGAAAAATGAAAAAAAGAAATCTTTTCAGAGAAGTAAATATAGATGACAAAACTCCATTGATCTTCGGTCAATTTATTTTGATAAAAATCACTCGAAGTGCCTCTACTAAAAAATTCAATGAAAATCAAAGAGTAACAAGAAACGATAATTTCAATATTTTATTGAAGAAAAACATCACTCTTTTAAATATATTTAGTTTTAAAAAAAAGCTAAATAAAAGATGAATTGCGTTCGCCGTTTTCGCATTTAGAGATTATTTCGAACGTAATACAGTTAATGCAATTTCGTATTGTCGATACTCACATTGGACGTCGAGTAGAATGCTGGCATTCATTGGTATCATCAGCGTAATGTGGCGCGCGACACAAACGATAGTGGCGTTGTGATGTCCCCTCAAGACCTTTAGATGAGCCCCGCTGCGTCTGCCGGATGTTGAGGGCAACACAGTGAGGTTGTCTGGCGGTTGTTCCGGGCCGTCTAAAGTGGCCTGAGACAAGGTCATGCCCCACGCCAGGATGGGCGGTGGGTTTCCACCCTCGGCCGCGCACTCGAGAGTGAGCTCCGAGCCCTCCTTCACCGGCACAAACTGGTTTCCAGGATCTAGTCGGCGGCCATCTATCAGCAGATACGTCCCACGAGGTGCCTCTGTAACAAGGAACCATGCGGTAACCGCTTCAATTAGTGACTTCGTAACGTTGAAAAATCGGAATAAACGCGAGCAGTTATTGCGGCGCGCAAAAGAAATGATTTGATAGTATCCGAAAATCTCTGAAACAGAACGCGTTTAATTGCCATGATGGTCACTGCTGGTCGACACTATCGAAATTTTTTAAAATTCTTATAAAACATAAAAGCCATTTAATAAAATTTTGAATAGTTAGATAACAAACGTAAAGTAAAAAATGCACAATTCGTGTCATGTGTGAAATAAAATCATATTCAACTATATTACATATATGGAAAGAACGATTTTACTAAAATATTTAAAAATTTAGCTACATACAGATCCCAAAATAATTTTGTTGGATCATCAAGATAGTTGTGTGTAACATTGATGATAATAGATACAGATGATAAAGGTACAAAAATAAAAAGTTTTAACATTCTAGCAACCAATTTAAATATTTTATATAATAATTCTTTTGATAATCCAAACAAAATTATTTGAATATCTGTATCTAGCTAAATTTTTAGATACATCAACAAAACCATTCGCTTTTCGTGTAATAATAATATATCGTGTTTTTTTTTTATCATAATAATGAAAAATTCTACTGCGGCGAACACAGTAAGCCATAGAAATAGGAATTTTTCTGGCCAGAAGAAAAGCATTTTATATTTGCATTTATTTTAAGTACGTTATTTATTTTAAGAAAAATAAATAACAAAATCTTCCCGCAATCATTTTATAATCAAGCAACTTTGTTGTCGCTTCCTAGCGACGTGGCTATCATAAAGTATATATTACAAGCATGTAGGATGGGATGCAGCGTTAACGTCTCAGGCGAGCAATTTACAGTCGAGTGCAATGTTGCATTTAATCAGATTTACCAAACGCACGCGTGGAATAGTTTTTAGTCTCAGACGTGCTATCGTTGCTCGTGGACGTAAATTAAAGTCGTTCGTACGGCGGACTTTTTACGCGACACTGCGACGCAGCGAGAGGCAGAAAGTATAACATATGAGAGCCGCAATTTACAGAGCGACATTGCACGCTGCGAACTGGCTTTTACGACAACGTCGATACGAAAGCGTAACTTCCCAGTACGACTCCTTTTCTCATTTTGCGACACGGTTTAATCGCCGGCGCGAATCGCGAGTCCCTTGAGAGATTAGTCCGGATACCGTCCCCTTGAAGCTCTCTTTAATTTTCACCAACTTTCAATTGGCCACGTTGGGCTAACAACTGATTAAGCCCTGGCTGGCAACTCGGAGTCGGCTTTGAAAAAAAAAAAAAAAAAAAAGAGTAACTCACCGTTCTATCCGGCCGCGCTTTTCGCTTCGTGAGAGAAGTAATCCGGCCGTTTGTCTACGTCGAATCTCCTAGGAAACCAGCGAGATGCTTTAATGTACTTGAAACTCGGGTTTTTATCCCGTTTTTCTCCTCTTCCTTTTTCGCTCTGCCCTCGACTCTTAAATGCGTCCGGAACTTATGCGTAATTAAAATCTAACGATGCAAATCGTCCAGTATCCGGGGTATTCTCGTGAGAGGCGTAAACACTCTAAAGTAGACGTCAGTAAATTCGGTTATAACTTAACCCGTTTTCCGTCCGCGCTCTATTCATTTGGGACTCGTTGTATCCGTTTCGATTTTTTGCAAGCTTTTCTGTACCACAGATTGCTGGTTTATCGTCCATTAAGATCGGTAGTAAATTGTAATCCTATAGGGAGAGAAAACCGAAAAGCTGTTTAACGCTATTTAAACCTACGATGGAAGAATGTGAACTTGAACGATGCTTCGAGGAAAGTTGTAACGATTTATCCAAAAGTTAAATTACAAGAGTAACGTGGTAAATCATTCTTATTCGACGGAGATGTAAAAGAATAAGGCAAACTGCAGTGGATTGCTTTTCGGTGCGAGAATCGAAAATTTGTAAAAGTCAATGTGTCGTCTTATATAAACTGGCGACACGGTGCGCGCTGCCAATCTCTCCCAGTTCCAAGTTGACTTCTTCGCCATACTCCCGCCGCGCTTCGATAAGATCTAGTCACGTTCATTAAATTTTCTCGTACTGTCGGCCTTGCCAAGACGGATGGTAGGGACGTTCTCGAAATAGGTCGCTGAATAAGAGGAAACGTGCAAAGCTTTCTAAAGACAGAAATTGTAATTGTATCTCCAGTATGATTTAATGTAATAAAATATAGCGCAGGCAGCACCTGCAGCACGGAGTAAAATGGCGCAGGCATGACGGAAAATTTAATAATACCATGAGATTTAATAATATGGCCGAGGCTGTGTTCTTTTTCAATTTGTTAACGAAATATATAAAATTAATAACAGGTACATTGAAATGTACATTATATTCTTATACTTTATTTATTTAATTTTATGTACTTTACTAGAGTTTTTTTTTACATACGCGATACGTAGATAGTAAATATAAGAAATTTTTTTATTTAAGTTTTTTATCTTACTTTAATTTTTTTTTGTTACATGATATTAATAATCTGAAAAGTCAGAAACGTCGAGTGAGCAACAATAAAAATGAAACGAATTCAATACTTGTTGATTCTACAGTATTATTGGAAGTTTCGTCCATTACAATGTAATGAGCATCTTTTATTGGTGTATACTTTCTCTCTCTATTTCTCTATTTTTCTCTATAATGCATAAATTATATTTTTATTTACTGTCATATATTACTATTTTATTTATCCTGTTTATTAATGTATCCAATATTACTTTCCAGATTAAACTAATTACAGTAATAAGGAAAGTCAGTAATAGTATGTATGATTTGTTAATAATCCAGCAAATACCAACTAACATAATATAATTGTTACAATTTCCTACTTAATAATAATGTAACTGTAATATAACATTTGTTGTAACAGTTATATTGTTGAATGGGAAATTGTAATTAACAGTTAGGTTATTGTTAGTTGATACTTGCTGGGAATTTTGAGATTATCGAACTTTACAGCATTGGAAAATATAACCACAATTATTCTAAATGAGTTTAATTGTTCTTATAATATTGGAAGTGTTCTTAAGAAGTAAGAAGATTTTCTTTGTTTTTTATTGAAAAATCTTACCTATTATCATACATACTATTTAAAACATTTTTGTTAAAGCGACGATAGATACGTCTCACTTGAAATGATATAACTTTGAAAAAAATTCTTTACATAACAACGAGAAGATTGTATCAAGTCCATATTGTACCTCGATAGTAACAAGAACTCCCAAAAATGTATAAAAAATCTCAGAAAATCCAAAGATACTTTGCATATACTTTTCGCCTCAATTTTCGCTCTAAAAATCGTGGAGCCAGCTCCTTGGAAAGATTCCAGAACCATGTAACGCGATCGCGAATCGAGAAAAGAAAAAGGTTTGGAGGAAAGAAAGGTCCTCGCGCCGTTCTACGAATACGGTTATATGTTTCCCTATGAACGTATGCTGCTCCATGGGCGTTGAAAGATTGTAAAATCGGACTGTAAATCTTACTGAAAATATGAAATTCTCTCCGTAACATAAAGTACGGTATTTCGTTCCTCGTGCATCCGCATAAATTTGTGTTTTAATACGTATGATATTAGATATCTTAATTATCATATAATGTGAGATTTAACATCTCGAAATGTGAAATACATTGTTACATATGAATATAATCTCTCTCCGTTAGAACGAGAAAAATAAATGGCGTTTAAATGCCACTACATTTTTACGGTATGTAATACAATATAATTTTTCTTTGAAGAGAATTGTTGTTTTCATCGAATATTACTAATGCTACTGATATTTTAGCAATAAAACCATGAAAAATTATGTATAATTCTTTTTGGAAAAAAAAATTAAGTAATTACAATTCAAGATTTTGATAAAATAACGTACATCGTTATTGTATTTGTTTCCGTGTTTGTATCCTGTAAGTTAGTAGTTAAGTTTGTTAGCTATGTTTTACTTATTTCACCAATAAAGATTAAAGGTTTAGATTGGGGCAGCAAAATATCGCGTAAGCGGGTATTAGCATGGACAGAGATATTTTTGCTCGCTCGAAACGAGGTGAAAAGGGTTTAATCCTTTCCCAACACGTTCGAAGGTTGAACATATGGACCGTTTAAAATAAAAAGATGAGAAGAAAAAAGCTTAAGCAGCATTTGATCCAACAATGTTCACATTGATCTGAATTACGTAATTAAACCTTTTTACGATAGCGGTAATAAAATCTATCGAATTGCGTCGAATTAATAGCATTTCCTCTCCAATAAGTCGGTTATAGTTGAAAGTGAAAAAGAAGTATATAATTAAACTTTAACATTAAAATCTACGTCTAAGTTCGATTTAATGCAAGTCGAATTCTAAACGACCCTATGTTTAAGATACAAATTTCACAATTTAATTATGAGATGTCTAAGCTATAAAAATATGGCAAATTTATGCTCAGAAGTTAAAAGTGACTTTTGAAAATTTTCTAGTTGACACGATGCGCTTGAATTTTCAAGAAATAATCGCGTAATTCACGATCTTGGAAAGCTTCCAAAAATTCAACATTGCACGTTGGCCATCACTGTAAAAGGAGCTTCTGAATAGGGTCTCAGTAAGAAATTTTCCTTGGGTCATCATATGGGTTACGCCCAACGCTATGGTGGATTTAGAAAATGTACGAGTCGCATTGAAACTCATACCAATGTTCCAGGAACGCTTCGGATGGGCGGAGAGGAACGAGAAGTTCACAGCAGGTGTTAATACGGAAACATAACGCCAAAAACATTCCCAAGACGCAGATGGAAACGCATTCGCAGCATATGGCGCCATATATGCCCCAAGAGAATCCCAGTTCGCCCTGTAGAGTTCGTAAAATTTCATAATATCGAGAGCACGCCCTTCGTCCTGCTTTGGGATCAGAAAAGAAAGTTATGTGTAAGGAAAGCAAACAAACTGCTCGGTATATGATACGATACTGCGTTTTACTATCGTTTACAAACATATTATCCGTGCATAAAGGTTTTATAATAACACTACAACGTGTTGCCTGCAATAAAATTGTTTGTATTGTTACATTTACACCAGCAAATAGTTATGTTACATTTTATTAAAAAAATTAAACATTTTATAAAAAAAAGTTAAGTTCTTCTGATTTAATTATTGATATATTTGTTTTGCGTACATCATATAATTACGTATACACATAGATAGCATTAGATGGCATTAGAATGACGTCATTATGGTTATAGTTTAATTAAAATTGATAAACTTTAATTATTATTTCCGAAACATATATCTGTACTCATTTAATCCTTTAATTAGGAAACAATCATAATATGCAATACAAAACATTAATAACGCTAATATAATATAATTAAATTATAATAGTCTATAACTTCACTATATGTGCATACCTAATTAAAATAACATAAAATAATACATTCAATTTAAATAAGATATCTGTTATGTTCTTTCTTTAAACAAAGAAAACGTAGCTCTATTCTTTCTTTGCGTAAAGAGAAGTAATAATAAATAATAGAATAGCAAAAAAAAAAAATTCTTTAACGCAGTATATTAAAGTACTCGCGCGGTACACAAATACTTGTTACATGCAAGCATTGAAGATTGAAAAATATTTTTAAGTTGTATTGGTGAGTAGAAGAGTCGCGAGCGCAAATTCTTTCGAAATTTGATTTAATTACTGAAGGGACTATGCTCTCCTTAGAGAAAATAACTTGAAGATTAAGGAAGAAAGACTTCACTTTCTGGTAATGAAGGAATCAACGCGGGACAAGGGAGTTCTTAAATGCGCGTAGCAATACTGGCGCATGCCGAGACGGAAGGTATGTCTGTCTCGAGACGCCACCTCTCTCCGGTATCCAAGAAACTCGAAGGAAACGTTAAATATTCAGAGCAAGTCTCGGTAATTTCGCCTCCGCGAGAAGAGTGGAATGTTTTTGAAAGTCGTTTAAACGCCGCAGCGTTTACGCTTTAACGACCCGTCTTCTTTCTCAAATACTTTTCCAATGCAATAATGAACAACGCAATAACGGACAATTATTAAACACGATATTTCGTTTCACAGATTTCACTCAATGAGATGGCTATGTATGAATAAGAAAAGCACCTCACCTAATAATTGTTTACAAAAAATTCAATTAACATTTTTCTTGTGCTGCTAATAAGAAAACACACGGAAATAAATATAAAACAAGCATATGGTGGATGATGAAAAGCTAAATTGCATTGATTTCACAATCAATGCAGTTTCTCCAGTTTCATCGAAAACGTAGTCATACCATTAAAGTCTATTAAATTCCAGCAAATCGAAATTACGATAAAATCACGCCGGTAAATTCGTTGAATATCGCGACTCGTAAACTTCTCTCTTAAGAGAGCAAATACAAATGGAATAAATCAATGCAAGCAATCCAATCAAATGCGGAGGTCTATTCCCAATAATTAATCGACCATGCGTCTAAACCATATCTCCGTTGATAAGTATCCGGCTCACTGACAATGAGAACTGCCAATAAGCCGAAGAGTCATCGATATGCTTCGAATTGGACCCGTTGGAGATCGTAAAACTTTGCACAAGCTTTTATTTAGGAGAAGTGGAATCGCACTTTACGTTGTCGTTATGACTGGCGAAACGAGCGTAATGCAGCACGTTCTCACGACTAACCGTCCACCGACTTTACACGTTCGGAGTAATAGCCTCTATATTTTGCAGCGTAACATAATTTCGAGCGATTAAAGTCATTAAAGGATTCTATTTTCTATTTTATGATAAGATATATATAAATATA
>NW_017305885.1:1139326-1140936 GCF_001594115.1 Trachymyrmex septentrionalis
GGAGATAAATGAAACAGTTTTCTAGTAATAAAATAATACTTTTAGTATTCAGAAGTTTCATTTCAATTTTACCGAAAATAAATCTGTTTCGTTGTATCAGAGAATCATAATAATTAAAGACATTTTTTTTCCCTAAGAATCTGATATTTCGTTTAATTAGACATATATATGTTGAAGAATATAATTATATTTGATAAAACAATCCCACACGTGTTACGAAGAGAAACGACCGATAAATACCTAAGATTTCCTGCCATTTCTTCGGAGAAAAACTTCCCGTAGAATCAAGCTCGCACGCATCACTGCGTTCAATCGACTTCACCGTCCACGAGATTCTCTTCGTCGGCGCTGTATTTGGTGCGGAAAGATTAGCTCCTTCCTTCAGTTGCTCGCTTTTTGCGGATCGTAGGAGAATCTCGAACCATAGGCTATCCTCGTTCCGGCTTTCTGTGCGCGTGACGTTTCCCAGTCGGGTGAATGTTCGCTCATACCGCCGAAAACATTTAGGACCTGCCATTAATCTGTGCTGACGGTACACTTTCGGTATATTACGCCGTCAATGCTTCTTGGCGTGGAAGAGTGTAAATGATCGCTCGTTCTTAACCATCGATAGCTTATTTAAAAGATCAAGCCTTAATAAACCAGATACGTAGCAAGACGAAATCAGTGATGCTTAATAATGTTCCTATAATATTTATAATGTATTTAATAAAAATCATAAAAAAGATTAATTTTTAAATTAGCTCCTAATATTTAAACAACCATATTTTATATAATTGTAAATAAGATCATTTTTATGCCCAGGCCAACATATTTTTGTTTCAACGTTTTTTCGCGTAAAATCATATGACTTGTAATGTACTATTAAATTAATTGATTAGTTAATTAATTAAATACATTACTTTAAATACGAAGCGCCACTACGGTCTGAATGTTAAGATAAAATATTATATATATTCATTTAAATGAATTAATTTCAGAAATTATAATTGAATGCCGATATAGTTGTCAGACTTTCAACGAAATCAGTCTGAAATATTAATAATCCTCCCAAATTTTCCAAATTTAATCTTAAAAAACCGTAATAAACTTATTGCGAAAAATTTTTTAAGATTAAATTTGGGAAATTTGGAGGGATTATTAATATTTCAGACTGATTTCGTTGAAAGTCTGACAACTATATCGGCATTCAATTATAATTTCTGAAATTAATTCATTTAAATGAATATATAATATATAACATCTTAAAATTCAGATCGTAGTAGCGCTTCGTATTTAAAGTAATGTACCTAACATAGATGGTCTTACTTCCAATCTTATTATTAATTAATTAGATTTCCGGGATCATATAACAACTCGGATTAATATATAATAATTGATATACCATATTTTTTATTTGCAATAATGAATATTTCAGCTTTCCTAAAAATAATAGATATTAAAATCAATACTGAATATTATTTTCTAAATATTTTTATTTATATTTGTTTTATAAATCATATACTTGCATATATATATATATATATATATATTTATTTATTTATTTATTTATTGCATATTATTTTAATATAACATATACAAATATTATTTATATATTCAGCTATATATAA
>NW_017305885.1:1141036-1148464 GCF_001594115.1 Trachymyrmex septentrionalis
ATAAAAGTACATCAAATTAATTCTATTTTAACTGTAAATTCCGCTAAATAAAATGAAAATTAAATTATCATCATTTTTTTTAAATAAAATGTATAACATTTATATAAATTTTATGTACAGAAAATCTTACAATATTTAAGTCATCATTATTGAGATTGATTTTATAATTAGCTTATTCATGATTTGTTTATTCATGGTTGTTGTTCTGTCGTATTTGTAAGAAAGACAAGAAACATAATAGGGATAGTTAAGAACGCGCACGATCATAAGTTAAATGCCGAATTTCATAGCAGTACGTGCTTAGAAGTCGTTGCACGCGAGTGAAATGCGTTTGCATACGAATGCTTGATGTTTGACGCGGCGATACGCGCCGCCAAAAAGAATAATCCATTGCGTTTCGCCGTGCGCAACAAATGCGCAACAGGTGCACATACTCGAACAGTGAATACTCGAAGGAAAACGAGTTCCCGTGACATAGAATCTTCTTTTTGTCTACATTAATCGGGACGTGTCACGTATGCGATTGCGCTCGAAACGCTAAGCTTTAAAGTCAAGTCTTCGTGTACGAAAAATTCAGTAATGAATTTTGGC
This sequence comes from Trachymyrmex septentrionalis, assembly GCF_001594115.1. Taxonomy (NCBI): domain Eukaryota; kingdom Metazoa; phylum Arthropoda; class Insecta; order Hymenoptera; family Formicidae; genus Trachymyrmex; species Trachymyrmex septentrionalis. The sequence continues at coordinate 1,141,628 of NW_017305885.1, forward strand.
CAGCATCACTGATACATCGTTTTCTGATGAAAGTCCAGTGATTTGTCATTACAATTTAATTTATTATTTTTATCCTAATATATTTTAGACAATATATTCAATATTTTTACATTCAACACGAGATTAGCAAGGATTTTAATTTAATTGGACTCACGTGATTGTTAAATATCGAGAAGATTCACATATGCATATTCACTTACATAGCGCAAAAATTGAAAAAATGTATAAAGCGTCTTGACACAGACTAACTGTTTGGCGGAATCTTCACGACTCTTTTCGTGAAGTTTATCATTTCTCAATTCCAAAGTTATCTTCTAATATGTTAAAACGAACTGACAATGATTAACTCGAGAATATGTCAACAATATTTCAATGCGATATCGCAGTTGCAAGCAATTTGTTTGCATAATCAATAGGTAGATGTCATCGTATTAGAAGGAATGCACTATGAGAGAGACAAAGAGAGTTGCATATTTCAGTAAGAAAAATATGTAAATAAGATCAGCTTCATTCACAACAAGTTTATCCATAATTTGAGCTATTTTTTACGTATATTAAGGATTTAATTCAGCTTTCTCTGAACTCTGAGACGTGAATTATTGCCCATATTACAATTAAATTTATTACAATCGTGAAATTTCTAGGTTAAATTATAAATTTACTTGCGATATAGCTTTCCATATCTATCTACGATCTATTCATTCTTCAGATCGTCAATGTAACAAAGTATTTTTTTTTTTTCGATATTCAATGCTCGCGTTGCGAATAAGCTTCGTTGCTGATACGATATTCGCGGATCTCGTCAGCTGTCGTTTCCACACACGTTTCTTCCATGCATCCGTCGCATTATCATTGAGATATATCTTCGAGAATCTACCGATCGTCAGATCCGACAACAACGGAAGTACCGAGAATAACGATGCTCCATACAATGACTAGTGATATGTCCAAACTCGGATTTCGTCGCGTGTTGCGATAACGTCCTCGTGTGTAATTGGAACTTCTAAGTGCCACTCAGACTTATCGCAATAATTTCCAAGGCAAATTCGCCATATTTCACTTTGCCGTTCAACGGTCTTTGAGCATTCCCTCGGCCCGAGACGGCCTGAAATTCCTCTCACAACGGCTGGCTTCCGACCGTGAGCTATGAAACGCAAAGCCCTACCGTTATTGGGCTACTTAGTCACCCTTTTCCTGTCTCTTGCTCGCGGCCATGAACGTCAGACTTTCGCAAATGGCGGCGTGAATGGGGAGCCGAAAAAATTCTTCCGCCCTTGAAACGCCAATTAACTTCTATACGATCCGCTAATTGATATAAAGCTAATGGAAGCACAGGTACAAAAGGACCGTCTAATGTTTCATTACGAACATGGGGAACCCGCGAGCGATCGGACGTGGTTGTATGCAAAATTGGTACCTACAGTATCTGCACTCCTTTGATATGGAAAGCGAGCGCTTGCAAATTCTTTGAACAACCAAAAGCGGGCGCTTGCAAATTCTTTGAACAGTTTATACGAAACTGGTGAATACATTGTATTTCCCCGCGATCTATGAATCCTATACAATTCATATTTTTGTTTGAAGATCATCAGAAACGAATATACAAAGTTATTTAGCATTGTCATTCTTGTATATCAATTTATAATAGAACAAATCAATTCACTTAAATATTCACATTTATTCTGTCCATTGTTAACATAAATGTAGCATACAGCGATTAAAAAATTATTTATTTGTGTTCGAAAGTTTAAAAAATGATCAATTTGCAAAGCAAAACAGAAATGATCATAGCTAAATAGAAAATATTTTTTGTAATAGTAAATCTAGAAAAGAACATTAAGTGAATTTTTTTAGTGTCGTATTTTATATCATTTAAAATTCAATTTTTCAGAGAAAGATACTGCGAAGGTAAACCCAAACTTCTTTAACTAACTGCGCAAAAGTTAAGAAAAAAATCTTGTTCTTGTTTCCTATTAATTGCGTTAATCTACCGCAATAAAATCCCTATTAATTACAACTCATTTATTGAGATTAACCGACATCGGTTTTCCTTTGTATAGCTCATATTATTTTTTCACAATGAAGGTTGACGATTGGATCGTATGACTTTCGTTGGTAGACTCGTCGAAATTTTATTACAGACGCCACAAATTACAGTGAACTGACATGAGAGGTAGTCTGACATCGAGCCTGACAGTTTCGAATTTTTCAAGGGTTTCTCTCGAGCACGTTGGCTGAATGGGATAGGGAAGGATTCTTTTAAAATGCAAATACCCCCAGCGAGAAAGGCATACGAAAGAAATGTTGCTTCTTATAAAGCAGAGATTGCCAGCTCTATCGGCTCGAGGCTAACTTCGTCGCTTTAACGCGCGCACGATAAAAGTCCAACGCAGAGTTCCCTATTATATCTGAGGAAAATGTTCATCGTACCTGACTTAAAACAAGTACTAAATTATCTTTTGCTTCGACGCGGATTACTTTGCGAGGATACTTTCCGTGAAGTATATCGAAGGGTCGTGAATAAATTCTGAACTTATGTATCGACGTATAAGTTCCGCGACAGCCTCTCGACTATGAAACATCGCCGTACATGTTTCAAATCTTAAAGATATCAGATTTTACTGTGTAAAAATATCCGATAATATCACCAATAGAAACCAAATCAAACTTATATTTAATTCTGTTGGTCTATTCGAATCTATTTAATTCAAAATATAATTTATTTTTTTACTAATATTTTATTTAAAAACTTTTTTCTCTGATATTTAATAATTTCATCTGGTAAGATCTTTTCTGTGAAATTTTTTTATTTTGAAAAGCTTTTTAACTCAAACGATATATAATCGCAAAGTTGAACAGATCAACAGGATTAATCCTTTGAGGGGCACACATTTTTCTTCTAAACAAATTATTGAAATCATAAGTTTTCCGAGGGTTTTCGGGATCGCTGATTACGATTCTTATGTCAGAATTACAAAAATAAATACTAAATAGACTTATAAAAGATTTATTTTCCAAAATTTCCAAAATTTTTTTTTCAGAAAAACGCAAGCAGAAAATTTTGAAAAAAATATATATTATAATTTCAGATATGAAGTAAAACACGCATACAAATTTTCAGAGCTCTAGCATTTCACGTATGAGAATAGCCGAATTTATTCTGAAAAAAAAAGAGTTTTTTACATTAATTGTTTATAACTAAATTGCAAATAAATAAATTAACGTAATTTTTCATGAAAGTTGCATAACTTAGATCCCTAAGAGTCTAAAAAGTACTCATATGCGCATACAAACTGCAAAATAGATCAAAAATATGAAAAAAACTAAGAACAAAAAGGTAGGACGTATACGTCCCACTGCCCCTCAAAGGGTTAATAAAGATGAATAAAGAAAGATGAGAAAAATAAATAGAATAAATCTATAAATAATTGGACAGCATTATGCAATAAAATTTATAAGATATATACATGACCATGTAAATAAATATTTTTTATTATAAAAAAGACCATTTTTGTACAAAAAATAAAAGCAGTATATTAAAGCTTTCAATATACTGTGTGTGTCTGAAGAAGAAATTCAATTTTACTAAGACTACTATGATTGCACTTGCGTAATGATGAAGAATTATAAATGTTTCTATAATTTTTCGCGAAACGCAAAAACATTAATTAAAATTATGCAATTAACAGAGAATTTTTCGCTGCGTTGCACTGTTATATTTCAGATCATCTCGTAACGTGTATTTTGAGAAAAATTTTGTAAAGATGATAAATAAATATAAGCATCCGAGCGCATTTGATTCGGCAATAAAAATGTCGCATTAGTACGACACACAATCTCAATCGACATTTATTGGTGAAGAGGCCCGGCTTTATTATCATTGACAAATTCACAGCCGACGTGCTTTTTATACACTGCGAAACGTCTCGTCGCACTAGTTACGCACGCATTTCCTCGGAGGAAATCTTGAATTCTCTCGATGGATCATGAATGGATGAGAATGGGAGAAGAAGTGGTAGAGAGAGAGAGAGAGAGAGAGAGAGAGAGAGAGAGAGAGAGAGAGAGACAAGAGAGAGGATCGTACCCGAGGGAACGGAACAGCACGGCACGTTGCGAAATTTCGCCCGCCGGCGGTCGACAGGCAGGCAGACACGGGCGATGGATGAGATGCTAACGAGACGCGAAACGATCGACTACTCCCGCTAGGACAGGAACCGCCAAGTCGGGCGTGAAATGATTTTCCTTTACTAGTCCGGGTTACTACGTCGTCTTCGCGCGACGCTCTTCGAGATACGCGAAGCGCATTTATATCCAGCATTAAGAGACGCAGGATCAAGGAAAAATCAAAAGAGATTCGAAGTAATCTTTCGAGCGATAATGATATTAGCATTTTAATTTTGGAAGTAATTAACACGTTATACAAGCATACTGAAAAAAAGAGACTGGTAATAGCTACCAAATGTTGGATACAAAGTAATTTCAATCAAATGTTCGGTTAATATAATAAAAAATAATTTTACTTTTCGAAATATTTAGTAAGTATTACCAAATAATTAGTTATATTATCGTTCGGTAATATTTACTAAATGTTTAGAAAAGTAAAATTATTTTAAGTTATATAATACATATATTAATCGAACGTTTGATTGGAATTATTTCATCCAATTATTTCATGTTTGATAACTATTATCAGACCTTTTTTTCAGTGTAGGGTGGTTCCAAAATATTGTACTTGAAAAAGAGTGATTCTCCATATACAAAGATAAATCTATATAGTAAGATAAATCTTTTCTTCATATTTAATGTTTCGTTACGTTGTCACAATATTAAAAGCTGTAGAAATTGATCAGATGTTAATAAAGGTTGTCAAAACGCATCTGATATTAAAAAATGTACCGATATATGAATACGATAAACAGTTAACATCACAGTAAAGTATTTCTATGGAGAACAGGATGCTAACGAGACGCAAAACGATCTATCCTTAGCAAGGCGGAAAGCAGCAAGACAAGTGGAGCGTGAAATGATTTTCCTTTACTACTGAGACTCCAGTGGCAATCACACTCTGCCTTTGCCTGTAATTCGAGATACACGAGACTCTATCCTCGGTATTAAAGGAAAATTGAAAGTGGTTTTATCCCACCTGGAGTTTTATCTTATCCATGCAGCGCACCAGATACGGAAAAATAGTTTAGTTTGCGTGTTGATCCAACTGGAAAGTTAATAAAGATCTTGTCTGAGTATCTGGATTCTTATTGCAGACAGGCAAGACTATTTCTCGCTGTCAATAACGATCGCGTGAATGAGAAAGTTTTTTGTTACGAGCTTCCACTTGTGTATTGATAAAGCAACAGGATGAAGGATTGTTTCTTGTAACGAGAAAAATCACCGACCTTATAATAAACTCTCTTTTAGTTTTAGCTTTTCTATTTTATAATTCGATATCATGATAGCAGAGGTAACTTAAAATTAACTTTTTGCATGATTAATTATGCGTCTCTGTCTCCTTCTCTCTCGCTTGCTCGCTCATGCATTTACAAAAGACACGAATATTACGATGGGAAGTAAGTTTCCTCCCGAGAGAAAGACGATTATGGTCCCTATAACCGGAGACGCTTCTTGTAGGCTTTGATCAGCAATGCTTTGCACGCGGCTAATTCGCTAATCTCTCACGTACTTGCAATAAAACGAAGAGGGTGTGAGGCATGTGCGACTAGGAGGGATGTTACGAGAGATGGTAAGAAGAGCCGACGAGACGAGGGAAGAGCGTAGGAGGACAAGTAAAGTGAGGGGTGAAAGGACGAAATCTCCTAACGACTGACGTTATATACTTCGTAGAGATCGCTCGTTACCTCGGCAGGGTGGTGTCAATTTTTCAGTGCTTTATACACGTCCCCCTATTCCCGACGCCGCCCTATATTTATCATCCATCGTGTTCCATCCATCGCTCGCCGCTGGCAAATCTCTTCGAGAGCGATCTTATTGATAGGGTGCGAGCTCTACGACGTAGAGAAAAATTGACAATTGGTTGCACGATAGTAGGAGAAAGACGCGGATATTTGGGAATGGAAGTATGCGTGATTTATGTCATAATTTTTACGAATCGCACATATGTATGTATATACACAAGCGCGTAGCTATACAATCTTAGATTTGTTTTGAGATGTTTTGAAATTAATATCTCTTTAAAAATTTTATTTCATACAGCCAAGCCGTTTTCTATCAGAAATATATATATACATATGTATATATACTATATAGTATATAATAGAAATGTGCGAATCAAGCATTTTGTGAGATCGAATCGAATCTTTTTTATTCATAACATGAATCGAATTTGAATTAAATTTTTCCGGATTTTACTTAAAATCGGACTAAAATAAAACAAATAAAATAGACAAATTCGAAATCAAACCACAATGATTCGAAATTTCGAACTTATTTGATAATCCATCTAGATTCGATTTTATTCAATTCAAATTCAAATTATTCACACACCTTAAGTATATGTATAATATTAATACAAGTATATTAGTTGCAGGAAAATCATATTGATTCCGAGAAAGTTGTATATTATTCACATGATAAAATTAAATGTACAATAAAATTAATTGTGCATTTAGATTATTTTATATAAATATGAATAATTTGATTATAAAATCGTAAAGTAAATTTTATGCAGAATTTTATTTCTCATAAAAATGCAAACGAAATAAACTTGTGGAAAATAGCATCTGTGATTAAGTAAAATTAATTTTTCACGTCCACTACATAGAAAAAAAGCGACGAGAATCACTTACGAAATCTTTATATATATATGTTATATATATATATATA
>NW_017305885.1:1148485-1156674 GCF_001594115.1 Trachymyrmex septentrionalis
TATTGAAAGTGTTAAATTTCTGTAACAGAAATATGTCAATGAAATTCCGCTCCTTTCCACTAGTGCACAATGCATCAGTTTTGTTGTTCGTGAAAATTCTCGCGTGAATGACATATTTCTGAAGCTGCAATGTATTGTCTAATCAACGTATTGTCTAATCAATGTCTTTTCCAAATTATTACGATATTCATAATTCCTTATTCATATTTTCGTATAAAGAATAATATTTGTCTGCGTACATATACTACGTTATATATTTTGCTTATATATTATTAAATTTAATTAGAAAATAAATAATACGCAGTATAAAGTAATAATAATAAGTATATAAATTATGTATATTATTAATCAAAGAATTATAGAGCGTATATTTTAAGAAAATATAGAGAAGCTCAATATATATAGTATACATACAAAAATTATAAAAAGTACGATTGAGAGAAAGAACGATAAACTAGCAATATGATTAAAAAAAACCAATTTATTTGCAATATTACGAATTAATATATTAATACGTGTTTTCATATATATATGTCTATCAAATTTTCAAGATGAAATACAGCCGTGAAATTGTTTTTACTTTTATATCCGCTTCGATTTTTCGCTTAACTGAAGATGTGATACTGCTCGAGCAACGTGGTAATAAACGGAAATCAGATCCGTGGAGACCGATTGAATAGATACTCAATACCAGAGGTAGCTTTGGATCTATGTCGTTCGAATTGGTTTCTCGACTTTTCAATACGCTCTCACCTATATAGGCATCCTTTTTAAGCTTCACACAAAAGCTCCGATTCTACGAAGGAAAAAGCTTTAAAGAGCGTTACTCATATATGTGTCATCTCTTAGATTGATAATATTAATACGATGGACGAAAGTGAATAAAAGCAATTAATAGTTAATAGGTCTGTTCATCATTGCTGCTTAAAATCTACAAAAATTTGTGCACTTAAAATAAGATATATTTTTGAGTGTAAAAAGTGCAAGTAATGCGAACAAACACATGTTACAAACAATATCATTATAAGAAACATGTATAAAATTATCTGAATAACAGAGAAAACCGCGAAATGCATAATCTTTATATAGAAAGTATCCGTGAAAGCCTCGAAAATATTATCTGAATGACAATTATTTCTTAAAATAAAGACTCAAAATAAATACTCAAAATAAAATTCAGTAATCATTTGTCATCAGTGCAAGTTGTCGGATTTGGTCTCGGTATTATTCTAAACGTCTAGACAGCATCGAAACTGCATAACATCCTATCCCGCATATAATCTTGATCTTGTATTGTTTGACTACGACTTGGTTCGCTCAATAAAACATTTCTTGCGAGGACGACGGTTCGAAATTGTTGAGCAAGTTGAGGCCGCTCGTCGTGAGTTCTTCGCATCTAAGAAACCTAAATAGTCGAGATGAAATTTGAAGTTAACAGACTAGTGGCGAACGATTATTGATCATAATGGGATTCATTTTTTGAAAAATAATTATTGTTGTCTATAAATAAATTTATATGCAAAAATCGTTTTTATATATTAAAATCAACAGTTTAGTTTAGAACTTTATTAACAATCCAAGTAGTATACACAATTATTAATAATAATTTGGAGTTTAAAACTAGGAATATTATATGTAATAATATTTAAAAATATAATAATATATAGTATATACATTTAATATAAGAAATCCTGAATTTTAGATAAAACTATGTTCTTAACGTGAAATAACCTCATAAAATTAAATACGCAAAAAAAAGTACTGGCAAACATTTATATTGAATCTGTTGTATAAAACCGACATCATCACTGAGCTCTGCTATCAACTTATAAAGTGTAAAGCTCACACATAGGAATGAATCGTATAAGCACGGAATATCACAAAAGCGTCGGGATTTTCTTGCTTCTTAAAATTAAACGCTAGGAAACAGCGGAGATATAATTTAACGACGCTTCTTTTTCCTTCAATCCTCGAGCGGAAGGTATTTACTATATCTCAAACACGAGAATGTACAAAAAAATATACTTTTTGTTCTCTTTAAAACAAGTATGCCGAGAATGAATAATGTTTCAAATAATATTGCTCGTCGCTACGGAAATTATACAAGAAATTCTACAAAAATTTGAGTACAATAATTTGAGTTATTCTTTTACTTTAATTCTCTTTTTAACGAAATCTTTAAACATCGAAAAAGAAATATTTTTTTAAAATAAAAATAAAAAAAAAAAGAATTTCGTACAACAAAAAAGAGATCATAATGTTCATTTTATCTCATTTAAATCAAAGAATTAATGATGTAGACTAATTGTAAGTAAAAACAAAAAAATAATAAATGTAACCCATTTTGAATTCAGTTTAAATATCATTCTAAAATCTCTTATAATATATCTACTTGATTATTATACTTATTTAAAACTAAACTTCATAAAAATGACAGACTTTATTAAATTCAGACTTAAAGATTCATCATTCGATTCATATAAAAAAAGAAGAATGCGAATTGGAGAACGTAGATTAACTTGGCCGCGTTACCATCACACATCGTGAAACAAATATGCACGGCCGAGAGATCACGAATGGGATTGCGGTCTTGCTTCATCATTAAATCCTATCGAACACCAGAGATTGTTCCGCAGCTGTTTGCGCGGCAACTGAACAAGCAGCCGAACGACCAGTCCTAGCCAACTAATTATCGCGTTCCTAGCAGGCCAGAAAACAGAACAATGGCATGTGTATTGCGGTGCATGCCCGTTCCCAGAATCACCATAAGAGCGGACGCATAGTGCGCAAGCGATTAATTAAGTTGCCGGATGAAGCGAGTCAACGAAGCCAGTATAAACCATTTATTTCCAAGAAGGTGCAGTAAACCGGGCTCAAAAGATCAAGAAGCATTATCCTACGTCTTGATAAATCTTGTTATCGACTTCGGCAGACTTACAACGTCACGAAATATTAAGTGTAACGATTGTATCGAACTTTAGCCGTATATCGGATTTTAGTATAATCTAATTGAGAAGAAACAAGATTATTTTAAGCTCACAAACATGTATACTGCATAAGGATGTGCAAACACTTTTAACGTAAAACTAAGCGATAATAAACTAAATAGAGTAAACTCGGGTATAACGTCTATAATTTTTTTTTAAATACTTTTATTATTTCTGTTACTTTTTAATAATGTGTTTGGTATATCACTTCATAAAATTGAAGCGTAAAAAATATTATCAAAATTAAAGAGAAAACTTAATAAAAATGTATCAAAATATTACAATGTATATACTAAAAAAAAATAAAGTTTAAAAAAGTTCCAGACTTATTAAACCACAATTAAAGTTGAATTGCAAAAACGATAAACGATTGTTACTTACATATTAAATGATAACAAATCAACGGCTACAACAATATAAAAAAATAATACGATTTAATACAAAGATCTAACCGTGCACTAGTAGAAAAAGCGCTTGCTCAACAAGCGTTTCCGCGACAGAAGCGCTTTTCATTGCAGATCGTTAATCGCGTCGTGCTCGTGGCAACTAGCGCGTAGCACGGGCCAAAGTGCACTTTCTTTAACACCGGAAACAGTGGCCGTCGCATATCGCTGACCGACGCTAAATGCACACGGACGATAACGTCGTAAAGCCAGGAGAGCTTTCGGTTCGACTGACAGCCCTTCGAGTGCACCGCCGCTCGGAAGCTCGGGGTTATTGACTTGCCACTCCACTTCAATACGGACTACCCGACACATCTACGTCACGCACACACTCGAATATGTTCGATGAGATGGTGAGAGAGAGAGAGAGAGAGAGAGAGAGAGAGAGAGAGCGCAAAGTAAAAAGAACAAAAAAGGAGAAGAAAAGCGAAAAGGCAGCTTTTAAGATAGCTTTCTTTGATTCTTGTCTATGTATATGTTGTGTACTTTACAGTCTGATCGTCAATATGATTGTATTCGATACTTATAATTGTACATACTTTAAATAGTCTAATATAATAATAAAAAATTAATAATCAAAAGAATATATAGTAATAAACAAAAATATATATAAGAAAAAAATGTGAAAATTTTGAAATGTAACGATATTAAATTTTCCGCATTAAAAGGAGATTATAATGCAATTGTATCCTGTTCGTGGACGTTAATAATTAATTTCTATTTTAATTCTGTCGAAGCTAATGCGTGAAAGAAGCCGATATTGCGTAATAAAATATTGAAATCCCGCATTACGCGTTGGACCAGTTTTACATATAAAACGTACGGAGAGATTAGCATAGTATTTAATTCGGCATTAATTACATTTGAAATTCAAACTTTGGAACGTTGTCGTCGAAAATTCGAAATGTCATGAGAGAGCTAGAGTGCCAAATCAGTGACCAACTTAATTACACGATTAACACGGCTGCTCTTTTGCACCACATAAATCACGAGACACACAGTGCTGGTCTTCAGCTACATTATCTACCCATACACAGGTATTGCCACACGATTGTAAACCAGTCTTTCAAGATAAATGGGCAATTACCTGGTGCATAATGCGTATGCAATTTACACCGATCAATCTGCTATTCGCAAGAACACTAGCACGAGATAAATGGACAACAGTACATTTACATATAGAGCTTCAAAGCCTCGTAAATCTTATTGTCAAAGTCAGTAAAAAGATTCGTATATCATGTCGCATATCATGCTGCGAAAAAATCAGAAGAAAAAATGCCATTTCATTAATTATTATTTACACATATATTTTTAATAAAATGTAATAACTATAACGTTATAATTGAAATAACGCTGCAGCAGAGTTTTATTAATTATAAAATTCAACGAGTTGCAGATAACGTGAGCTATAGCGATTTTAATAAAATTTTCGTAATTGGGCCACCACTCTTTCGAAACGATGTATCATTGCGGACGGAGCAAAAACTAGTGTTTTGTTAGAAATATATCAGAAAGCAACGTAAATGCTACATCATGATGCGACGACAGCTCGGGGATGCTCCCATTGACTGTTCCATTAATTACGAGGCAACCTTCAGCTACTCAATGGGTAGTTAGTGGCCAATACTCGGCTCGCGTCAATAATCACTGAGCAGTGTAGTAGTATGGCGCTCGGCTTTGATGCGCTAATTTACTCCACCTGCGTTAAAGCCCAGTCCCACTGTCCCCTTGTACTATTGGTCTGGAACAATGATTGTCTAAGTGTGCGTACGAGTCGCATATCGCGCACTGACTCCATGGACTCCCACATACGAGAGAGCATATTAACGTTGCACTTGAGTATAAAGGCGTTGAGCCTGTATGGAGAATTACGAGAGTACGTAACTCGACACAGCGAATTATACGCGAATAGCATTTGCATCAAATTTTGCAAATCCTTGCAAGCCGCTAAATTCACTTTATTAAATCATGAACTTGAAACATTATATAAATGGGGCAATTCTTGACTATTATTAAAATACTGCATTTGCAATGTATTACGCAGCTTAACTTTATATAATAGCAGCCTTATAACGAATATAATTACAAATCTTATACAATTAATTGCAAAATTATTAATTACAAATTACACATACACACACACACACACACGCACGCACGCACGCACGCACGCACGCACACGTGAATGTTATACTATACATGCAAGGAAAATATATATAGAATAAAAAAGTTATTTACGTACAAAATTACAGTATAATCACGAATAATTACATATTAATAAACAAATTGCATTTATGAGAACAAATAAATTACTGATATAATAATATAAAAAATATATTGTTTGTTTACTTCACATATTACAGAATGATGTAAATTCAAAATCCGTTGAGATAGCAACAATTAGACACGTAACAATCAGGGCGACATATCTGTTGCGATTCCACTTCATCACACGTGAAGTGGAAGCACAACAGAATCATAAAACAGCTTCCGACTGACGCATTTTCCGAATGCATTGCCGTTGATTACTTCTAATCAATCATAAATAACATGTAATAAATCACAAACAGTGATGATGAACTTAATGAGAGTACTTTAACAGCACGCAGCGTCAGTAAACTCAATTATTTTCATGCGCGCGCTACAGCGCATTACTGATTTTATTTAACAGCTTTGAGTACCTTCACGTCCGACAATTACATTTAAATTACCGAAAATTAATTAATCGTTCCAGCCTGCTGACAAAGTCACGAATAAATCGCGTCAACATATACGTTCGCGACCAATTGTCGAGTGACAAAAAGACCACGTTCTCGTACATACGTACGACGTACATACAAAGCGTGCAATCACTGTATCGACACGTTTTTTTTTTTTCAGTTAGAAAGAGACAATCCTTCCCACATTTGAAACTTACACGCGAAGCTGCACGCAGTCGGCACGTTTCACACGCTCACGACTTGCTATTATAACTCCTGTACCATCATGAGCGCCTCGTATAAATATTCTTCGTCCTATTCACGACGCGCGGGTTTGCACTCCGACAGTACAACATTTCCGCTCTTTTGAGCGATGACAACGATAGAAACAATGAGCAACGCCGGTCCCTTTGATAAACTCTTCCTTTCGCTGTCGCCGCATGGCAGCAAAATACATGACAAAAATAGGGAAAAAAAGAGATGAATGAGTCAACTGTGCACTTTCGAACACTATCACGCGCGCGAAAAAATAATGAATGTGATAATTGTCCTCGTGAAAACGAATAATTAATTCTCACGGAAGCATAAATATAAATTTAACTAAAATATTCAAATCGTCCCCGATGGTTTACTTTTGCATTTATGTATTTTTTGCAGAAATATGCAACAAATTTGTTTAAATCGAGACATTAAAATAGTATTATTATTATTATTATTATTAGGCGTTAGGAACTCGAAAGCTCATTGCCGCAAATACCAAATCCCGCCACTGTTCCCGTCCCTGAGCCAGATCCCTCCATTTGTGACCCTTTTAAAATTAACTCTTGTCTCTTTTTAAAATATCTTTTTTAAAATATCTTTTTAAAATATCTTTTTTAAATTAACTCTTATCTCTTTTTAAAATAGTATTACTTCCTTTAAATAAAATAAGTTAAAATGTAGCAATTTTTATATAATAAGTAACATAATATTGATAATAAATTAATAAAATTGCATGCATGAGTCTATAAAGTAATTTTTCTAATAGTACAATGACATAAACTTTATATGTGCCATGCACGTATATAGAACGGCAAGAATTTCAAATAAACTTTACCGTTTCATCGACATTTAAGGACATAATTTTTTGAAGAAAGAATCGTAAAACATTGTGACAAGGATCTCAATTTCCTCGAATCGCTTCGAGGTCGAACATGCTCGAGGCAGCAACGGTATCGATATGTACATGAATCAAAAAGCGCCGCGACGTCGAGCGCAATCGAAAGACGATACGAGAGAGCGGAATGCCACGAATTTCGTTGACGTAGCTCTATATGTACACCGATGGAGTTCCGCCATTGGCCGGCAGCAGTAGAGAGACACGCGTATAGTCAGCCAAAAGGGGAGTAGTTCGATATTGGTCAGACAGTGGAATGCCCTCTGTTCGCGCCAGACAACAAGATTTCTCTGTACCTTATACCGATCTTGTCAGCTTTATAGAGTGGTAGCTCGCAGAAAAAAACGAAAGATAAAAGGTAAAAAGGGAAAAAAAAGACAACTTGAAAGAAAGGGACAGAAAAACGGCGCGAAGCTACGAAGGTAGGGGGAAACGATGGAGGGTTAAATGAAAAATCGAAAAGATCGAGTGATAACGATTGCAAGTGCCGGTAAGCTGCTAAATGTGGATGTCAGATCTTTCCACAACACGCGCAAACAGGAAAGGATGGCAGCAAATTGGATTTCCTTTAAGAGAAAAAAAAGGAAAAATACGAAAGAAGCAACGAAGAAAATAAAAAATGGAAGATGTAGAAAAATCTATATTTATTATTCTGGTGTGCGGACAAATTCAACTTTGATGCCAAAATAGATAAATACATAAACAAAAGTTTTTTACGCAAAATATATATACTCATATATATACATATATACATAATATACGTGTTGTATGTAAAAACTTTTGTGTGTACGTATAACTTATCTATTTTGACATCAAAGTTGAATTTGCTCGCATATCAGAATATAAATATAGATTATATGTGTGTGTGTGTGTGTGTGTGTGTGTGTGTGTGTGTGTGTGTGTG
>NW_017305885.1:1156774-1165163 GCF_001594115.1 Trachymyrmex septentrionalis
GTGTGTGTGTGTATATGCAAACGTTTGAAAAATAGAGAAGAGAATAAGAATCGCATACAAAGGAAGTTAACAAGAGATCGGAAGGAATAAGATACGAACTGTACGAACAATAACTAGTGTGTACTGAAATAGAAAATAATAACAGTAAGCGAAAGAAATTACATTACATTCGTAATCCGAATCTCGATTTAATATAAAAAAAACGCAATGGGAGAGAATATAGAAAGGCGTTTTGAAGAGGCGCATGAGAGATTGCGCAAGTAAGTGTGTGTGGATAGTTTCAAGATGAATCTTGAGGAAGCCATAATCTGTGCCCAATGCGCGGGTTAAGGACGAACGCCTTAACATCCCTGTCTATTTGTCGAATAAAATACGGGGAACCTGGCAACCGCATAAAACGTGCATTATTCTCAACTTTTTCTCACTCACGGATTCGGCGTCGAGCACCCGGGTAACGCTAGGCAAATCTGTCCCTATCAGCCGCAGACGGACGTTACTCCTGTACCCCCTCCCTTATTATTTGCCTGAAGAATAAAACTAGAATTTCAATGATTGATGAAAAGTGGGAACGATAATTTCGAGAGCATGCGTTATAAAGTTATCACTAAATGAAGACTTGTTTCATTTTCTCGAATCGATCCAGGTTTTCGATATAGAAGATATGGAAGTATTGAGATTACACACTTGCGAGATATTGTACTATCAAAACAATGCGTTTAAACATTTGTATTGATATAATTCTCTTTTAACAAGCGTAATAAAGAAAATTTATTAACTCAGTTTTCTATTTAATCCTCTGTAATTCTATTAAATAATCTTTTATAACTTATTTCTGTTAACATCATATTTACCAATTATTACTGTTTATCTGCATTTCATATTTGTTAGTACGCCGTAATCCCTTTTATCGTCATGCATTTTGATTAACGAACTTCGTCGATCTGATGCTCTGCATTTTAAATTAGCAGTAATAAATTGCAAAATTATAATGACTCTGTCAACATGCATTTGACAATATTAATCCCAAAGAAATGTGCCGTTTAAACTGATACAAACAAAGTATTCATAATTGAATATTGTGTGCACCAAAATATATCGGGACTCAATTAAAATTTCTATATTACAAATTGAGTTTATACATTTTCTCATTTTCATGTAGCTTTATGTTACAGGTACTATATAGTAACATGCGGTATGCGTTACATAACTAAAGCTAAGTTCGATAGCCGGAGAAACATGATAATCATCAACGTATACCACGTATATTATGGAATTATTGTCCAAAAGGTGTCACATCGGTCCGACATTGCGACCACCATTAAATTTATCGTAAATTGACCCAAATTTTCTGATAATCGATAGAGTTGCTAAAAGCCGAAACAATAATCCCGATGTTGTTAGAATAAAATAAGCATAATTAATATGCATAATAAACAAAATTAATACATTCTTCATTATTAATTAACATGTCGTTAATTATTCGTTATTTAACTTTTTTCTTATACTTTTATTTATCCATTTATTTTTGTTTGTTTTTTTTTTCAAAACAGATAAATTATAATTACATTATTAATTCTCCACGAATGCAAACTGACAGTTGTGATATATATATATATACAATTTTAATTAAATAATTGAAACATTTTTATCGCATCAAATCTAACGTTTGTTGCATTATTCAATTGTTAATGTAACGGCAGTACACAATCGCGACGGTATATTTCTTTCATCTCGTTTCTGCGATTCACAGGACAATGTGTATGACAAGGTATAATGTACAAAACAAAGTATGAAAGAAGTACAAGCCATTGCATTTCAATGAAAGCTTACTTTGGCCGCATTGGCGTGCTGGACGCTCGCTTCCGGGTTGGAACACTCGCGGTTGATTTGTTTTTCTCGACTTCGCCAGGATAGACGTTAAGTGTACTCAACGTCTTATCGTGCGCCGCGCGGATTTCGGTGCCATATTTCATACGGCAGGCAACTTTTAGCGCTCTTCTTTCATATTTACTCGACCGGTTTGCGAAAGGCACAATACGGAAGATATAAATCCAGAGATTTATGAAGTCGGTGCAGTTCATTGAGATACGCGAAATAAGTCGAAGTATCGGGAAGTGAAAGAAAGTAATTGGTCACGTTTCCAGAATTTATTCTGCAGCAGTCTGAATCAATTTTCCAATATCACATGAGCGTTTATTTATAAGCCAGTTATACATATATGAATTAAACTTCTCAGATACTAACAAACAAGGTAATATTTCTAATTGTTTATTAATATCAAGTAATGCATTTATCGAAGACTTCTGCTTCTCTCTTTTTTATTGTCATCATTCTCAAATTTATTTTTTATTGAATCGCAAGAAATTAATGTCAAAAAATCCTTTTTCGTCTATTTGAAAATATATAACAGTTTGAAAATATTTCATAAAAAGATCATATTAAAATTACAAAAAGCTTTCCATATATGGTATAAATAATATCCTACATCTATGTTAACGTTAAAAAGTGCCGTGTTAAGCAGAGTTGTGAGTATACCGCTGGTTGCCGTTGTCAGTGCAAAACACTCGTGCAGAAACCGAAAAATAAACATCGCTGTGAACCAGGAATAATCAGATGGTGCACAGAGAAGGAGGTACAAAAATGCATGCGACGAGAGTGTACAACTACACACGCGTCACGCCCCGAGCGAACCTACCGCGCCACGGGAGATAAAAGCTCGCTGTGCTCCTCGTTCTGTTTAGCGGTTGGATATTAAAAATGGAGCAGAGAGCGAAGAGCGAAACCACGAAGCAAGCTTTATTCAGTCGGGGACCGTGAGCTTTCGAAGAGCGTCACGCGCGCGTCAACTGGTGGCGCGATTGTTTCGCGTAAACTTGTATACACCTCGTCGCAGAGACAAGTGCAGCGGTAGAACGAATAACGCGTCCATCTAGCGAAAAGGAAAAAGAAAAAAAAATGGAAGATAAAATGCTTTAGGGCAAACTTTTAGGGCAAATGCATATTCATGTCGTAGCGATGCGACCGCTGGGTCCAAGTGGCGCGAATTAATATGCATAAATTCTGCCATTACCAGTGGCTCAGGCAGCTTGAAACGTCTCTTCCCCCGATTTCCGGAGATCCAACCCACTTGCTGAAAATTCTTAAGGGCGGCAACACTATTACCCAGTACGATACCCACTTGCTTAAATCTGGGTGTAACAAAAGTAAGAAATGCCAAGAAGTTTTTTATCGCAGCAAGTCGCGCAATATACATATCCACGTTGTATAGAAATTTTTAATCAAGTTTTAATCAAAACTAAGTTATAAGATAAAGCAAATATTGTTGACAAAATTACAACAAAGTATAAATATTAAAAGGAAAGAAATAGTTTTTAGAAAAATTGAATATTTACAATTTATTTCTATTTTAGAAAATTGCCTTGAAATTAACGTTTTATCGAATAATGAAAATTCCTATTTTTTTTAAATCTTTTTAAACAAATTTCAAAATAATTCTAACATTTTTAAAACTGAATAATAAATGTCTTTGATTATTTGAATGCGACAATGGCTTTTAAAAAAGGATTATGTGAAATGTAAAAGTGAACAATGTTGAGAACGCTAAAACTTTACTTTCTCAATTATACGCCCTGGAAAAATTTTTGTCTCGTATGTTATTGCTCCTAAATGTATCCGGCACGTTCCTAAAAAAAACTTCGTCAGTCGGAATTTTGCGAGAATTTAATCATTCACGCGAAATTGAAAGGCTTTATGCAAGATAGCATCACGTTTTCAGAAAAATTCACATACATCTCTTTCACACTTTTTCAGAGCGCACATAAAAATGCGTTATATCCAAAAAATTCGCCATTTTTTTTCTAAAACTCAGATAAAAATTCTTCATATAAAAAAAGGAATATTATTTTGATTTATACACATTTATTTTGATGTAGGTAATCGTTAAAAATATTCAAATAATATCGAGCGCACAAATTATAAATCAATATATCAAGGACGGGAATCATTCATTAAAATAAATAAACTTTTCAAACCGTTTTACGTATAAATCTTTGACAATTTTAAAACTATATAAAATATTTAATATATGTGTGCCTGCATCACCTGAGACACTTCCTTCACTCGTATATAACACGATTCATAATTCATGAGTTATATATTCACAAATTATTTACGCAGTAGTAGTTAATAAGCATAACAATCATATTTATGCATAATACTGATTATATTAAAACATAAATGTGGAACGATTTTAATATGTACTGAAACATCTAAAAATTTAACTAGATACAAATCTAAAGATAATTTTCTCAACATAATTACGTAATTTTTATTTATAGATTATCAAAATAATTACGTAAGAATCTCAAGTACGATGAGCAATACTGCAAAAAGTTTTAATATTCCAACGACTAATTTGAGTATCCTACATAATTATTTTGATAGTCCAATAAAATTATTTTTTAATTTAAATCTATACTTAAATTTTTAGATATATCGACAAAACCGTCCTTTATGTCTTTTATGTTTAAGCAAATACAGCAAAATGAAAAATGAACGACATTAAATGTTCCAACATACTTCGCAGTTGTGTTCGATTGTATGGACTTAATTTTTCAATGAAAAATTCGCCTTCAAAAAATTAAACATCGGAAAGTATATCGTGAGATACTTACCGAGCACGACCAGCTTCACCGGTTTGCCGAAGAGAATCTTCCCCCGGTCGTCCTCCAGCGTGCAGCCCCACACACCATCGTCTTCTAATCTGACGTTGTCTATGTGCAGTGCTGCGGTTGTCGAGTCGCCGATGTACCGGTGCCCGGTTCCGCTCATTTCCGTTCTCGTGTCTATCGTGATCATATCCACCGGACTACCTTCGTGCAGCCACGTCGCCGGTCGTATTCTGTAACTTCTGACAAGGAGCGCAGCGTCCGCATTATTAGTTCACCTAACAAACTTCGTTACGCCCGATCTTCAGGCGACAAAGACACTTCAGCCGTATCCCCGCATTACTATTACAGGGGGCGACTTTGTTTCCGTAAAGGGAATAATTTCACCGTAATGTATTCAAGGCAAAAGTTACCGTTATTATAAAGTGAAACCGGATATTAATATCCATTAATATGATGAGAGAATATTATTATATAGATATACACACGATGAAAGATATTACATTAGATATTTAAAATAAAAATTGGAGATTACGATTATGTATTATGTTATGCGATTTATTTGAAATTTGAACATGATATTTTTTTCACTTAGACAAATTTCGTTTAAAACATTTGAGATATACTTCAATTTTAACTCTCGTAAATGTTATTTTCACGATTCATGATCACGACAGATTGATTGAATTCGGACACGAGTGTTACCTTGCTCCTGGCAGCAATAATCTCGAGTAATTTCCTTCCAGTTCACAAGGTAAGATGACTTTACTATGAGGCTTCACTACAAGTTCCAGTGGCGGATTGGATGACGTGTCGGCCATGTCTGAAGATAGAGCAATGTTGGTCGTGGTGGAAGAACTGGTAGACCATGACTCCTCTTCGGGGGCCAAAAGGGCCGCGGGTTGCACTACTTCGTCAGGTAGAGCTATCAACGTCGAGCCGGACGTCGTCGTTGTGCTCGTCGTGCTGGTGGTAGTTCGCCTGGAACGCCGACTACCCTCTTGCCTGCCTCGTAGCGCAAAAACACCAGCCTCGTTCACGGAACCTGTAACAATGACGAGGTATAATGGCATCAGCCCCTCTCTGACGTGGCCACCATTAAAGAAAGTTACTGCGATTTCATTTTTCGTCAGTTTTTTCTCGCTCCTTTTATAGCGTGTCGCCTTATCGTGCTTTTGTTATTATTGACATTTCTCAGCGCGTCCCGGTTTTCTGTATTCCTGGATAAACCGTCGCGTGACCTCTCGACAAGAAACCACGCTTCAACCACGAGTTCAACTATTATCGGTATTTACCACGTACTGTTGTAACTATTTTACGCCCGGCCACGATTGATTAACTGGACGGATAGGGAGATTAATTAGGATATAATGTACTTATGCATGTCGAGTTATATATAATTAAATAGTTAATGCAATCACATAAAACCCTCGATCATAGAGTTTACGTTCTTTTTGCAATATAAATGTTCTTTGAAACTTAATCCCGATACGAAAAATGCAGATATATGCGTTTTAATAAACGGACTGTATCATTAAACTCTTGAGCGAGCCTGGAAAGAGGGGACACGTTGAATCCGTCCAAATTCAAAGGGCGGATAAATTTTCCAGCCGCCCGTTGCGGTGAAACAACAAACCGGATTAGTTGTCCGCCTTTATCACGCTTCCACGCCCCACCGGAAAGTAAATATTCTGAAGACTGAGGCTTGATCGAGTTAGCGCGGCTCTGGAATTTGATAAAGCCGCGACAAGAACGCTGCGAAAGACTTTCCGTCCGGAGAGGAGGCGTCGTTCCGCACGCTCGGTCACCCTCACCTAAAACTGCTTGCCTATCAAGCTTGGTCGACCAAGACTTCACGGAGAAAACTAATTATGGTTCCGATGAGCCGCAAATAGCTGCAACTACCTAACCTAATGCAACTAAGAGCTCTCTTCCCGGGACTCGCCTTCTCATTCTGCAGCCGCGAGTCCCGCAATCCCTCTGTAGCAAGCCAGTATAGTTAAGGGTGACCGACAGCTCAACTTGTTTGCGTGCCACGAGGCAATTCTACGGTGGCTCTTTCATCAACGTTCTCTCTTGCCTAACAGTTAAAGCATATACTCTATTTTTTTGAACCTTTGTTATAGCTGCAACGTTAGCCTTTACACTTCTTTAGACAAGCTTCTGTTCTTTCGTGCATGTTAACAAGTATCTTTGCAATATCATGGGGAAAATTTAATTTTTCTAAAAATAAATATATACATATAAAGTAGTTTTGTAATTTCCAAAAATAAAGTTGGAAATAATAGGAACAGAAAATAAAAATACATATATATTAATGTATGTAATATTCTAAATCAGCATTTTTCAACCTTTTTCACTAAAGAATGAATCAAATTTGTCGAAATGCAATATTAGATGTACATGCTTCAGTGTTTGTTGTCAGCCTGTCTTTTAACAAATATCGCCAACATGACATTTCAGAAATAAACAATAAAGATTAAAATAAGATCAAAATGAGATGAAATAGAATGTAATTTAGATAATTTTCACAATTTTAAAAATATTTTTTACTTCGTGAATTACTCGATTTTTTATTTATTTCTAAATTTTTTTACTTCTTTTTCATCTTCTTTGAAATGACCTTTTGTGGCAGGCCGCGGTATGCTGGTTAAAAAGCTTTATTGTATTAAAGAATGCAATCATGTGAGATTGATAACAGCTTTAATTAATTTCTTTTTATTATTTGTGAAAGAGATATTCTAGATAGTGAAATAATTTTATTTTTGATAGGTCTTGCTTAATTTTAGAACTCTATTTAATTAGTATGCAAGTATGCAAGTTACTAGAAGAGTATTAGTATCAAGAAGAAATAAATACGCAAGTAACAGGACTCCAATTCTACTTTTACTAGCCGTGTAAAGTCCTCATGAAACTGCAGACTCCGCAGAAGACGAGCTGACAACTAAAGTTCTTCGTATTTCTCAAGAACTATTAAATTGAAGTTCTTCAGAACTACGAAGAGACGAAACTTTACAACAAAAGAATGTGTTTGTAGTATATTTTATTTTTGTGATTAAACAATCATTAATTTATTATCATAATAAATATAATATATTTCATGAACATTAAATTACATTAATTACGAATTTCTTAATAATTTCAAAATGATAATCCAATTCCTTCCATAGTAAAATAATATTTTGTTATGTTTAACTTCTATGTGTGTTAAAATGTAAATCAATTACTTTTGATGGTTTCAAAATAAGTCCATATTAATGTCTGCATTCAGTAAATAATAAACTAAATCAAATTTAAATCATTTTCTTGAGTTAAACTCCATTGTTTAATCAAATTAATATATAATTAAGAGCAGTGGCTATAGATAGGAGCAGTGGCAACCTACCAATGATTAAAAATATCTTAAATTGGGTATAATTTGATATTATGATTTTTGATATTGGGTGGATCCATATATTCGTTCGCTTTTTGAAGGCTAAAATGAAACAAGTTTTTTTCATACAAAGGATGAATTTTAATCAATAATATATTCTCCGTTTTTGTTGATGACCTCTTGCCATCTTTCCAACAATTTCATTATTCCGCTCTCATAGAAGGTCTGGGGCTTAGAGGCGAAAAACCGGTCGAGGTACGTTTTCACAGCTGTCTGATCAGCGAACGATTTCCCGTTGAGGGAGTTTTGCAGGGACCGGAACAAGTGATAGTCGGATGGCGCAAGGTCT
>NW_017305885.1:1165263-1169818 GCF_001594115.1 Trachymyrmex septentrionalis
TTTTGATATTATATATTTAACAGTGTAATTTATTTTATATAATAAGTTTATTTCAAAATTATCTATCGTAATTACGTAATATTATACCAATTGCCAGCTCTATTCTTTTTACATATATTGTATATACTGCTCAATAAAAATAACAAAGATAAATGTCTTAGAGAATTTATATAAAATCCGATTTCATGTACTCTATAAATATTTGTCATGCAAAAATTTAGCGGTCAAAAGATGGAAGCGACATTTCGATAATGGAAATCAAATGTTCATCGCTTCCGAGGACAAGAACAAAAATGATTTTAACTTCAGCTATGTTGGGCGTAAAAGAAAATATATCGATCTGTAGTAGCGAGCGTAATCACGTAGCGATATCATAGTGCTGGCCAATAGCGAGTGGCTTCTGTTCATCAACGTTCCCAATAGTACACCCTACTAGTTATACATCGCTATCGAGTGGATGTTGTTCGACGTTGATGCATGCATTATTCAGGCGGTGTATCCATTCATTATTCATGTCATGATCAATAGATGTCAACAGACCGCGATCTGTATCTGAGCACGTCTCTATGGCAGAAAGTGAAAGTGGCGGCCAAGCGAAATATACGTTGATGGGTCAGACCCTCTCAAAGGAACGTTGCGAATAGGACGATGCAACGAATTTACAGCGGCAACGCCGTATATCCAGTCGGGGACACGACATAGGCGATGAACCTTTCATTATGATAGAATTGATACACGCTTAGGAAACTTGTTACCGTCACACAATTATATCGCTCGACACGAAATTGCCGCTTCCAGAATGGATATCTATTCCACGGAAAAATAATCAATTATTAAAATTAACAACATATAAGTTTTAAACAACATACAAGTTTGGTGGAAGTAAACAGAATTTCCGGTTATTATAATCAAATATTTTAGTATGTAATCAGAATATTTAAGTAATCAGTTAAAGTTTGATTAGAATAGAGATGTAATATAATAATATCCATTTATTTGATTATTACGACTACAAGAGAAAAAAAAAGCATGATTGGATTAACGTGACATATGTATAATCAAAGAAGTATTTATAAAAACAAAATTTTTGGTTAGTACAATAAAATAATCTAATATTTTAACTAAAAGTTTTTGCATTAAAATTCACGCAAAAAAGTGTGTTCGATTATCGTAATTAGAATGTGTGTGTGTACATATATATACATATATAATTAAATTTATCTAGTTATTTTAATCAAAATTATAAATCATTCATATTTGATCATCAAACAGTCTGATTAAACGTATTTCAGATTAATTCAATCAACTTTTTTCAGTGCATATTGATTTATTAGCAAAACACACACAAGCTATCACTTTGTGTTAATCACAAGTTTTTTTTCAATATGTATTACGAAAAATGTCTCCTCATTCTCATTTGGCGAAATTAACGGCGTTTATTGTTTATGGTAACCATCAATGAGAGGGATCGAGCACTAAACTTCGATTTGTGCTTTTCTGTGCGCAATGTTGATGCATTTGCGATTTGCGACAATGCAAGACGGTAAAGCGGTTAAGAGGATTTGTCACCTCGTGACACAGGATAAACTCCTTTTCCGCTATGCGCGAGGCTTTCGTCGCCACGAAGTGGTAAATTTCTCTTCATATACGCGCCGTCAACGTACGCCGTTGCTATTCTCTCGCATCAAAGGTGAAATATGCGAGTCCGCCATGGGAATTCCAATAATTTGGAAAGAGGAGCAAGTAAACTTCAGCAAGCAATGCCTCGAATCCCCAAAGCATTAGATTTGTCGAACGTTACGGACGAGGGGCAAGCTTTGTAACTTCGTACTGCGAAATACTACGCGCTGCATGAACCAAGTTTCGTAAAGTAGCGTTCCTCTTTAGTTGTTATCTACTTTACGTTATCAAATCGCTAATTTTATTCTCTCTCTCTCTCTCTCTCTCTCTCTCTCTCTCTCTCTCTCTCTCTCTCTCTCTCTCGATTCAACTCGGTTACGATTCGACAGGAATTCTAAATGATTTTTCTGTCAAGGAATACTTTGAGTGCGAATACTCTTACTCGAGCGCAGTTATATGATCTTATCAAAAATGCATCAAAAGTTTTTAGCTTACGCATTTTCTATTATATTCGTATGATAAATCCAGTGTGAAATACTATACTCGCACATACATCGTAATTCTAGTAACTGGGTTAAATAATAGCCTTTTCTAAAACAAAATGAACAAAAGTGATAAAGAAAAACCTTCACTATTTAATATGATTTATTATTCTTACTTTTTTTTTTAAAACAATGCATCGATTTATTTGCAACTACATTTTAAAACAAATGAAATTACCTATATACTTTTAATAAAAAGTATACTTTGTCAGATATTACACATTTTATATGTCACAAAATTACTTTATGTTAAATGCTCAAATATATGACATAAATATATCATGACATTTTAAACGTTTTCTAATATATTTTTGTCTTTTATAACATTGCCAAATTAGTCATATAAAGATAATCTACTGTATAATTTGTTCAAGTTATTTTTAAAATAAATTTTCTGCAAATACATGTTACTTTTTAAAAAAACTAATAAGAAAAAAATTCTTTTGATTACTTTATCATAATACATTTATTAATTAAAGTAGGTAAAGATAAAGTGTAAAACAAGTTTATTGGTGAATTTTTGATCGAAAAAATACAATCACAGAATGAAGTTGATTAAATAGTGAATGATTTTTCTCTATCACTTTTTCCGTTTTTCTTAAAAGAAAACTATCTCATCCAGCCTTGTTACTAAATTCATTCTCTCTCTCTCCCCCCCCTCTCTCTCTCTCTGTGTGTGTGTGTGTGTGTGTGTGTGTCTTCTTTATGAATTAATATACATGATGTAATATGATAGCTGTAATTCAATATTGAACCTATCATAATCATAAATAATACATACAATACATTCGATCCTTTACCAACTTTTGTTGTGTTATCTATAACTGAGAAATGATTGATCAGAAATTAATACAACGAATACCCGCGCAATGTTGTAATTAGGTCAACAGGGAATTCTATCATGTGTTTCGCTACGATATTGGAATGGAAGCGAAACGAAAATTAATCTGAACATGATCAAAGCGCGTAATCGGAACGCGCGGCAGCAACGAATAAAATACACACAGAGATACACAGTGTGTCTGAGAGTGAGAAAAAAAGAGGAGCGAGATTCATGATATTTTATTACGCGTCTTTCGCCGCCGCGATAACGCACACGTCATATTCTATGTTTGTCCGATTATAGTCACCTGTCTTGTGCTGCCCGGGGATATCCGGTCCCAGAACGTATCAACGAAACTCCGTCTCTCATCCCGCCGCATTCAGATCCGAGAAACGAGCGCCGTCCGTTGCTCGTTGATGAAAAGTTTGGAGGGTCCTCGGAGGTTTTCGCATGTCGCCGCAGCCACGGACGGCAGTCGTACCGCATAGAAGAGAGCGTCGCGAATGTTAGGAGTGAAATGGATTTTACGTACGTCTACGCTCCGCTTGGTAGATGCGGAGGTGACCTTGCAGTGTATACAAAGCAGCAAAGATCAGAGGCGTCCCGGGAGCACGTAAAGAGGCGAGCGGAAGAGAAATAGAGCAAGCAAACGTGAAGCAAACGGGAGGATTCGGTATCGCCAGGTATATATATCGCCGAGGGAATCTATCTTTCGCGTGGAATTCGCAGCACGATCATCTCTGACGGCAACGGGGAGTGATTCTCGGTCGGGGCTCGCGTTCCTGCCCTCCGCATATCTCCACTCTACTCCGTATCTCTTCCTACCTTCGATTCTCGCCGATCCCTCTTTACCCTTTACCCCTCCCCCTCCCCCTCCTCGCCACCCATTCACGGTGTCATCCCTCGCTAAGCTCCCGGTAATACTCTCTCGGCGTGGTGGCAGTTACGAGCCGATTGTCGCTCCGATCCGCGTGTACTAATTCCAGTGGCCGCAATGTCCAAAGTGGCGCCAATTTGGATTGACAAGACTAACCTTTAGATATAAATGTTAGATGAACCTTTTAAACATGAGCTATGATTAATCAGTATTTGAAAAAGTAACAGCGTGATGTCGTGGGTATTAATCATCTAGCTTAAATTGATTATATGTTATAGGAATACGGGAAAAACTTATTTGGTTGAATTAACTGGAATTGTGGTGGAAAATGAACGATCTAGAATTCCAGTTAAGTTTATTAAATTTCTGGTTAAATCTATCAGAATTCAGAATTCTTGAAATAACCATTTTCAAAATTTATCAGAATTTCAGTGAAATAACGAATTCCCAATCTACCAATTCTGTCTGAAATAATCAAAATCTATTGTAGTAAACTCTTAATTAGAATTCTGGATCATTCATTTTCCACTATAATTCTAGTTCAACCAAATATTTTTTTCCGTGAATATAAAAGTAACAGCGTGATTTTACGGTCATTAATTATGTAGCTTAAATTGATTATATAAACAGGAATAGATATACAGGAATAGATATATTATATTATATATATATATATATATATATATATATATA
>NW_017305885.1:1169918-1181271 GCF_001594115.1 Trachymyrmex septentrionalis
TGAAAAGTAATTTTATTTTCAACGTTTGCGCACACATCTTTTTCGTGGGTTTAAATGCATATATTCACACGATTCGCTTCACACTTCAATAGCAGATGGACGTTCCGAATTCGGCTTAGCCTCTAGCGATTCATTGCCTTCCTTAAACCGCTTAAACCATTTATATGTGTTGTCCTTTCGCTGACAAAACCTTCTCTACACACACCTACAAATACGTTTTGTTGTATTTGCTATTGTATTCCCAAGTTTAAATTCAGAGAGCATAAAAGCATGAATTTTTGTTATCCGTCTTTAATTTTATATAAACAACGAATTATTGTAACAATTGGAGGAAACTACGTATCATGTATATACCAACGACATAAATGTAAATTTCTGCTAATATCAACTTCATGCATTACATTTGCGAATTACTGACTAAAATCCGACTTCAGTTCATCGTCATGCTAACAAGAAAACCGCACGGAACTTTTTCCAGTACCTAATATTTTCCGCGTATATTCTTTCTCTCTTTCATGTGTGTGATTAAGAGAAAAGAGAACATTTAAAAAGTTCTCTATAAACACTGGAGAAAATTTTTTAAAACCAAAATTTACGTACCGTTGAATGTTAACTTATCCTTGTTGCAAAACCGAACGCAATTGCGATAATTCGTGATAAGATTCGAGTCATTTATCAATTTTTATTCTAAGCCGCAGTATTATCGACCATCGAATAAAAAAAAGAAGGAAAGCTTCGTTAAAGCGAATCCAGCAAAGAGCGAGTATCGACTAAGCAAGAAAAACAAGAGGCAACTCTTCTTGCACGTAAAGGACCGCCTCTCACATGTTGAGCCAGGTGCAGGTAACTAGAAATCGTTACGATCGATACGACGATAGCGGTAACCATCGGCGACCGTAAACATTCCCGGGGCTCTCGGGAATCCATTTGTTTTTAAGCATCGTCGATATGTTATAAACTACGCTCCCTCTTATTGCTGTTGCCTTAAAATTCCATGCAGCACCGCACACATCGACAATTTTTATATTATCCCGCAGCAGCTAACGCAATTTCGTTCATTCGCGATCGCAAACAGTGCGCGAACGTAATTGCATTGTTCCTAGTTAAGCTCGGTTCCATATCCCGCAGGGTAAATAACCGTCACATTTCGAGAAGCGCATGCGATAATGCTGGAGACGGTCTTGATCTTGCAAAAGTCGATACAAGAATTTCCTTAAATCTTAGCAATAACTGCGTCGCCCGTCAAAAATAAAAGAATTTATGCAAACTTATTATGCACTATTTACGCGCTTTCATATTCACATATTTTCGATATTTGTGCTACATCCCTTAAGGCACTTCCCTCTCGAAGCAAACTGTCATATTCATCCCTAAGTCATTTAAAATTGCAAAAAACGATTTTAGCTATGCAAAATATATCTTCGATTTGGAAACTAGCACTTATGTGCTACTATTTCCAAGCAATTTCGATTTTTGCGCTGCAACCCTTAAGAGACTTCCCGTGTCTGCCTAACCAGCCCCCTCCCTCTCCCTACTTAACTAAATCTTAATGAATAAGTTATATAATAATGCGCTATTTATGCGCTCTCAAAATTTGCAAAAAAAAGTTTTGCGCTCATTTCGTTTAGCTAAAAAGAACTTTTTGTGGGTGGTAGCTGAGTAGGCTGTCAGTCCCCCACATTAATAACAACCGATATGGAAAATCAAATACACAGGATTTATGCGCTATTTATACGCTATCACATTCAATCTTTTTTGCACTACATTCCTTAAGGCACTTCCCCCTTGGAGCAAACAATCATATTCATCCCTAAATCAATTTTTCCAATTCACGCTACATAAAGTATTCCTCGACAAAACCGGTAATTCTTTTATTTGTGATACGTTTTATATGACTGAAGTAATAATATAATAAATAATTCATAATAATAAGTAAATTATTCACATAATTTTTAAGTTAAATAATATGTAATATATCGTTGACACACGAAACTTACATAATAAAAATAAACGCTTTTTGAAATTCGTAAAAAAAAGTTAGACAGCTGCACTAAAAAAAGAGAGAGAGAGAGAGAGAGTTCTTTTTTAAACTTGCAAAAAGAAAAAGTACGGATGTGGAGCGCAATTCTGTTTTTTGTACGAGAAGTAACACATTGTTTGCAGCGCTCCTTGCATTTCCGTGTTTTTCCTGCCGTGTCCGTGTTTGCTTCCTCAGTAAATATCCTGCATTTTCTCTGTTGAGCGCAGATGTCAGGCGTGCACGACAAACCTCATAAAAATCTGAAATTATAAAGTCGAGGCTGCCGCGGCGTCTCCCGCTGATATCTACCTTATGATATCTGTCTCCGGTATTGCAGGCAGTGCGACCGCAGTTATACATGTCGAAAAAAAGAATATAGTGATATTTATTTTACACAGAAGCAGTAAAGAAAGAGACTACATTCTATACTATTTCTTATTGTCGATGACTTGCTTGCGTAAAATGATTTTTATATAATCAGTCTCAAGCGGGACAATCTCCTGACATTACTTCAAATCATTCGACTCAAATCATTCTATTCATAACACACATCCTCAATAAATTTTTTAATTAAAATTTAATCTACAGATTGTAAAATGTGTTACTTCGTTAAATCTTGCGTGGGTAACGCATTTCGAGTTTGCGAGGAAACATAACTTTTAGAAACAATGTGTATAATAAAACCAATTATCCATCAAATTGCTGCAAAAATATTAATTATTCTCAATAATCCTTCCTTGAAGAAACAGATTTATGTGTCTATATATATACCTACATATAATTGATAAGCTACTCATGCAATAAAGCTCTTTCACAAGATCAGCTCTTGCGAGATTATTCACTGTCGTGATGCACCAAATCCTGCTCGATGTGGCAAATTAGTGACTATCGCATGGATAGCCGGCGTATGATCACCGATCGGGCTCCATTAACGGACACAGCTGTCCGTCTACGTAACGGATCCGTCGGGATTCTAATCTGACCGCAGGGCATGCCTTCTAATATAGATAGAGACTGATTAATTCCGCGGTAACGCGTCGGCCGCGCGCGTTCCAGGAGCCGCGCGCGATCCCGATGATTACGAGGGCGTAACGTTGTTACTAACACACAAGGACTCGATCCGGCAGCGCGATCTGTGGGATACGGACGCAGAAGGGACGCGGACTATGTAAATTAAATTGTAGAACACTCACGTCCCGACATCGCTGCCCGACCATAAAAATGCCGGGTAGAAGGACCTCATCGTCCAACCCACTCGTATGATCGAGTGGACCTACGGCGAATGTTAGGAGAGGAGGGTTTCGCACTGATTGGACGGCTTCCGCTGGTAAACATTCCCGATGGCGTGACTATTCCTCCGACAGCAATATGGATATTGTTCCAAGGAATCGATAGTCGAAATGCGAGCGTATTCGGAAACGGACCTCTCGAATCTTGAAATATACGAATATACAGCAAATAATCGAGATGTTAGCGTTTAATAAAATAATATATTGTGAATAAACGTAAAGGCTTGAATAATTTTTGCGTGCGAATAATTTTGGATTAACTCAAAATTATAGAATTTTTTCGTAAACGATCATATACATGTTTCGACAAAGTAATTGAAAAAAGATTTGTCAAGTTTTTATCAAGTATTTAATAATCTTGTGTTCCCCCCCGATTCGGATGAAAAAGATTCTGCAAGAGAATTGTGGATAATCGTAAGACAAAGTATAATAATAATTATTTTGATCCAACATAATTATTTTCAGATCTATGTCTAGCTAAAGTTTTTACACACATTTTGTGTAGGTAATGATAAAAATATATAATGCAATAGCACATGCTGTATACAAGCGCGATATATAGTGCCTGCAATCAGAAAATAATGAACAATCGCTGTTGAAAGTGTTAACTGTTATTCGCCGAATTTTAACGACGGATATATCTTTCGGGTGCCAAGCTGGAACTATCAGGAAGGGTCCATTCTGGCTGCGGGCCACGTCACAGACTCGAAAGAAATCTCTGCAGCGAACAAATCGCTTGGAACGCGCGCGTGTAGGCCCAGCATTCGAGAGATACCGAATGATTGATTCACTTGCCAAGTGGAGCTTACGGTTTCCGCGAATTTTCTGAAGCCCGGCCAAGAGAACGGCGACCCGGACTCCGTGCCGAATGCGTGTAGATTCATGCGGTGCCAGACCGGAAATCAACCCCCTGCGGTGTCCAAAGCTTCTTGAGAAAAGGGAGGAAACGAATACGATCTTCGTACCAACGCTCGCGAGCTAGCTAGCTAGACTGGCACCCCACACAAGCGCTTCTATCTAATTGTTACCGTTACGTTCGATCATTTTGCATAATCGGTGCGCAAGTTTCCGGTCGCCCATGCCAAGTGGAGAATCCGTTTTAGCAAACTGAGAAGGGTACAATTGCCGAGCAGACGTGAGCTTCTCGTCATAAATTACGGAAAGGGAGAGACTCCAGATCGATGCTGCTGGCTGTGCGATTTTTGAACTTCGAATTACTGAATGATAAAGCGAGGCTAATTTTTCGGATACGTATAACAAATTTATGGTGAAATCGAAACGTCAATATGCTGCTCTCTCTCTCCACTTCTTCTTTTCGAAACTTTTTAAAACGCCGAGAATAGACCTTCGTAAGTTTTAGAATAAACGTTGAAGCTCTAAAATATTTGAGCGTGCCCATTTATACTCAATTTTGAGCCAAATTATTATATAAACTGCGGAAATATAGTCTTAAATATTTAGCTTTAGGAAACAGTTGCGATTGATAAACGTGATTTAAAGGAACACGGATTTTAAACGTGTCCCTTTTATTCTACTCTACGGCAGGGCATGTGTAACTAATAGATTCCCTTTCCGATACGACCCTTGTGGGATCTGATGCACGTAAGAAAGGCATGCTAGCTGCCCCGTCTGGTCAGAACCAGCTATCGGAAGCCATTTTATTTATTTACGACCGGTAGCGGATACTTTCAGGTCTAGTTGCGAGTTTCCGATAGCAGTGAAAGATTAATTAAAGCGCAAGCCACCGTGTAATGGGAGAGCATTGCTTTCCACTTAAGATTACACCGCGGGCACGCTCCTGCTTGCAGTTTACTCCGGACGGAAATTTCGCCAGCTGGTGTTTAATAACGGACACTCTCTGGTTGTTACCGTCAATTGCGGGCGCATAAATAAGCGTCGCGCTTAATTTTGCCGCTATCGGCTAGCCGGTCGTCGTGACGCACAAAGAAAAGCGTCTTCGTTAATCGCAATTTTGCGAGCGGATGAACTCGGCTTAAGATCAACGTCGAGCGTCATTATTCTCTCTTTCGCGAAAGCTCGTTGATCTCCAAGAGAAGACGAAGGAAGAGCGAGAGAGGGAAAGAGGGACTTGTCGTATATCTGTGGGTGCGATCCTGCTAAATCACCGGTGTCACGAGTGATTGACGTTATTAATGAGGTACTGATGGTAGCTGCACAGGACCGTGTTTCGTATTCCCGTTCGAGCGCTCATCGTCCGTCGTTTAACGGTAATTGTTATCCCACCGACACTCGATTTTCCATGTGACACAAAAATCAATATCTGCATATCCTTTGCCAAACTGAATTAGTATGTAATAAAGAAGAAAAAAAATAATCAAAGAGTTAGCAAAAAATCAATCATGTTTAAAATGTTTATATATCACTTTTCACGTATTTTGTTTATTTTCGTTTCTTTTAACGAATAAAATTTGTTATTTTATGATTTTCAATATAGCATTACAATAAATGTATAACAAATCAGTATTTTGTTTATCTGCGCTGGAGTAATTAGTCGTCAATTTTTTTAACAATCATGCACTCTAAAATCCGATAATTTGACGGTAAAACATGTTCGTGGAATGATTTGAAATAATTCGCAGTTGGTTTTTCTTCGATGTTATCGAATGGAATATGGCACAAAGACATTTCTCTCCTCAGATGGGGAGATCTTCCCTAAAAACGTTTACGAATTTACGGATATCTAGTCGAACCTTTAGGAAATGCAGAGGGTACATAAAACGACACGTTTCTCTCCCAACAGAGATACTTTTATCGCTTACACATTTAGCGCCGCAGAGGGAATTGCACCGTGGTAAACGACTCGTCGCGTCGCGGCGAAGAAAAAGCGAAGAGGAGCGCTCGCGTTAAAGACGGAAAAGGGGTGAAAGGAGGGGTGGCGTCGAGCGTAACGCGGACGAAGTGGATGGGTAATACGGCTGCGCACGTCGTAAACCGGTGGAATAAAAAATTTTGTATATCCACCCGTGGCTAATAGAATTGTCGTTGCGGCAGGTCACATTGTGCTCGCGACACAATGCAGCATCGATCAGCATAGGCGAGGTCAATGCTCGAAAAATATCGTTAATTCATTATAAGGAAAGAATCATTAATTTTTTGCTACATGCTACGACAAATTTTCGAGAATGTTATTGCCAATTACTTTTTAACGATGAATTTAAATGAAACTATATTCATGGATGTACAAGAGAAAATAAGACTTGACTCCCTAAATTTTAACAAGGAGAAATAATTAAATTATAAAAATTATTTTTATGAGAAAAGTTAAACGCTCATGTGTACTAAAGTTTAATGAAAATCGTTGAAGACTGATTGTAATACAAATATCTTAATCAGAGCGGAAGAAAAATTGAAATAAATTCACAGTAAAAAGATTTATTTAAAGGATGAACCTATAAAAAATACTATTTGAAGTATTTTGTTTAATCATAAAGTATCGAAATGTCGAAAAATATAGCATATTTCAAATAAATATTAATGTATAAATAGTAAATATTATCATATAATATATACTAAATATATAATATTATCATATAATACTTATATAATATAATACTAAATATTATTATATAATACCAGTTGTCTTTTTTATATTTACTATGCAAAATACTTATTTAAAATAATATTTCTATACACATATTCTTGAAATAAAATATATTTTCTATTAAATTTATTTCAATTTTTTCCTTGCACTGAAAATATGTATTTATTATTTTCTATTTCAATTAACCATTTTCCCCTACTATTTAAATTTTAATACGTTTTGTATGAAGATAAATGTTTGTTCCCCTTCTCTCCCCCGACTGAAATCTTAAGTACGCTCATATTTATTGAAATGTTTAAATTAGGATTATCGTGAAAATAATCAAAACTTGCAATTAGCTCAAATCGATATTTTACGTCATCTGAACATTCTAATGATATTTAAAAACATACTGAGTCTTTAGAGAGACCATATGTCATTATCAGATAACATGATATTTTAATAATGAATGGCAGATTGTTACATCTATATGATTGTTATATCTCGAATATTTTTTAGCTATGTTAATCGCAAAGGGAAACATTAACGCGATATATTTCATCGCGAAATATTTTGTTAAAAGTGTAGATATTTTTCTGAAACCTCTATGCTACGAGTTTAATTTTTTAAGATTATCAAAAACAAACCAGAAATGTGCATTGAAACAATGTTTTGCTATCTTTTTCTTTTTAGATATATTTATTTAAAATAATTTAAATATAAACAAGCATAAATCCTCTAAAATTAAATAAAAATTAAAGCTTACAATTACTAATTTAACATCGGTTTTTTTTTAAATGTAATTGAATTTTTAACTTACTCAGATTTGCATTAAAAAGATGTTTTCAATAAATGGATGCAAAATGTAAAAATATAAAGTTTTTAAATGTAAAAACCTTCATATTTTTTATTAAATTATATCAATTTTTGACAAGCAACACACTCTACATAATTATAGAAAACTCTAAATAATTATGGAAAATGTTGACAATCAGATGTTTGATGTTACTATTGTTATTAGAGAATTTCTAATATATATGTATGTATGTATATACACGCCAGCAGTTGCCGGAAGTTACAACGCGTGTGTCATTTACCCGTGCAAGCGCGGGCAACTGTTCCTGCTCGAAAACGTCGATAGAGCGATGCACACGGAAATGAGGCCTCCACCATGAACGAGGCATTTCTGACGGCGTCTTCCGCTTTTGACATTGTGCTGCGCCGCTACGTTCGACGTCGAAATACGGAACACTTTGCGGAACGTCTAAACAAGTCGTGAGCGTCATGAGCGACGAGGTTTCCGGCGTGCGTTTATAAAGTTCGGCCGATGAGAACACAGTGTCAAGAGACGGGCGGCTATTAATAGATATCTCGTCGTCGTCCTCAGAGAGGAGGAAGGGAAGAAGGGAAACTTCTGTCGTGTCTTTCCGGATGAGGAGATTCGAGGAGTTCGAGTCGCAAATTGGAGAGCAGTATCATCACCGTTGCCCGTTGTTCGAGTCCATTGCGCAAGCCCCCCGTGCGGAATATCCTCGTCAGATCGTAGATCCTATGAGACGAAAGAGCCAGGAAATAACGAGACGAAGTCGCGAGAACACATTGTTACAGACGTAATGGAAACAAGTCAAGTCCCGTCCGATAGTTACTCCTCGAAGAAAAGCTCGTTCTCAATGAAATGTACAATATAGGTGCCCCGAGTAGGGGTGACGTCGGCTGAACCGCAAAGTTCTCTCGCAACGCTTTTTCATATAACAAACGGGATCGTTTGTTGATGTGCGGCATTTGAAGAATATCTCAAAACTCTGTATACTTATTTCATTCTTTAGTTATATACATATATTTATAAAATCATTATTCCTTAATAACTTCTTTTATGCTTTTATACTTTTATACTCTTTTCTACTCTATAATATAATAGGGCTACACGATAATATAATAGGAAGAGAGCTAATGATATTGTTTAACGTCTAAAATTATTAAAAAATCATACCTGTATTATTTTTTGAATGATTAATATATGAAAAAGTAGGTATATGACTTTCATTGACTGATTTGTGCTTTTACTTTTTTTGATTTTCCTGCACGGTGTTTTCTATTTGACATAATTGATAAAAAATGATTTAAAATATCACCGCAGATAATTTTGTGCATTCTTTCGTTGTAAAAGTGCGATATTCCGCATTGAAATTCTTAAAGTCATTTTAAATGCGAACTTAAAAGAAGTTATCAGCGACGAAAGATCGAAGGGAGAGTCAAACACACAGAAGAAAAAAACGAAAGAAGAAGAGATCTGAGGAGGAATCACGATTTCGCATAAGAAATGTACATTAAGTTCAGAGAAGCTAGCCATCTAATCAGGAGATTCTTTAAAAAAAAAATAAAAAAAAAATACGGTAGCTTAACACAAAGAAATTTAAATACACTTATTAAATTATGGAATTATAATGTCTATTATAAACTATAATATATAATTTAAATGTCTTGTTTATATGATTCCTTTGAAGTTGCTTTAGTTGCAATACTTACACCATTTTACGATATAACGTTTAAACGCGTTTCGCTTGCGACACACACTTATGGATAACGTTATTAAGTAAGTCATTAAAAAGCTGAATATGATATCAAAGTTAAAGCGGTGTTAACCAGCAGTTTGCTGGCGCTGTGACATAAGGCTCTTCGTTGCTGAAGTAAAATTTCATTTACAGCACGACTGTATAGTTAACGTGTGAAAGGTGTCAAAAATGTAACCTCTGCGCTCTCGTTTACTATAGTTTTCAATTAAATTCGCTGCTATAACTAAATGTAAATTCAAAGATGCAAATTTCAATGTAAATGAAATTTATCTCTCAACTGTCTGAAATAACAACGAAGTTTCAATAAAAGTGTTATAAAAGAAGGTAAAGATTGGAGGAAATACCATGCCATTGCACAGAAGAAAAACAGATGTGCAAACGAAATCTTTTCAGATGACGTTTTTACATTTCGTATTCTTTCTATGCTTACTTTTGATTCAAATTCTTTCAACTCTACATAGTCGCAACGCAATGTCCATTAAATATAATTTTAGTCCATCACATATAATATATGGTAGTTGCATGTCTCCAATCCACTTTCATATTTATTATGAATATTAAGTATTAATGTTGTTGACACAATTTATTATAACATTATGTTGTTCAACAATTTTGTAAAAGTGATACAGAAAGTCGTATCGTAAAATTATATATCGTAAAAACATAACAAAATTTTTATTTATTGACTGAAGCATTTTAGAGATAAAGATCAGTTTAGCGATTTCTGTTACAACACAGTAATTAATTATGAAAATTTGTGAAAAATATCTTAAATTGAGATCAAAAGTAAGTTAATCAATAATAAAAAAGAGAAATATCGAAGAATAAGCAAAGATCAGATTAGAGTCTCTAACTGGAGGAAAAGAATTGATGAACAATTGCTGCAAACTTTCCGTAAATATTATAAGAGTTTTTACAATTAATCTGTCTTCGATGAAAGCCCGACTGATCGGTATAAAAATAAAAAAAATGGACATACATACACTGTAAGATATATACACAATGCTCATAAAATAGAAGCCAGCAGACCCAACTTTCTCGAATTATTTAAGCACGCATCGCTGACTTCTGCTTTCAAGAGCCTTACTTTTCTTTGCTTTTCATGGTACGAAGAAATGGAAATTGTTATAATAAGAATAAAAATGGTAGCTTTTGACGAATAAAAGCAAGGAAAATGGAATTATGGATTGCATGTTAATTAGACTCTAAAGGAATAATGGCATGCTTCACATTATTATAAATTAGCTTATAACAGGACATATGTAATTTTCTTTCTTATTTAATAAAACTAGATCACGTACAATATGCAATTTCTTCCTCATTTTCGATCATTCAATATAATACAAATTCGGAATATACTAGAAAAAATTATCGTCTCGAAATATATATCGAAAAAATAAAGATCTATTTTTCATCAACTTCCAGCTTTCGATAATTTCTTTCTTTTATTTAACGTACTGTTGAAAAAATGAAAAGTTTTCAACGAGAAAAGGCGAGAAAAGAAGTTTTAAAAGTGCCTTTCGGCTACGACCTATAAAATCGTCATTCACACAACGTTGGTGTGGATCCACGAGAGAACCGTCAAAAGGCAATGAGAGCGCTAGTCGCATGACTTTTTTCTCAACGACCGGCACCTGTTTCGCGGTTTCCTTAGTGACTAAAAAGCGCATTTCTAGTCCCTGTGGAGCCGGTTATAAGTTCCTCCCACGTCGTAAATAAATACCGGCAAAGTAGGTCATCTAGTAGAAAGGTCGGCGACGACGTGTGCCGGCGAATTACAAATCTGCTGCCGACGAGCGCGAATGCGGTTAAACTCCGTGGAAAGTATATCGCGCGCGGAGGACCGACAGAAGTTTCACGGCAAAGCTTTCCACCCCCATCACTTTTCCGGCCTCCAACCGCATCATCTCCCTGTGGTTCACAGCCTTTC
>NW_017305885.1:1181371-1186983 GCF_001594115.1 Trachymyrmex septentrionalis
GAGTCGTTCCTTTCCACCCCCATCGCTTTTCCGGCCTCCAACCGCATCATCTCCCTGTGGTTCACAGCCTTTCCTTCTTCCCTCTTCCTCCTCCTCCTCCTCCTCCTCTTCCTCCTCCGCTCCATCTCTTTCTTGCAACGTGGTCCTATTGTTCGTGCAATTTTCACGCTTCAAAGACGACGGATACCCCTTGTGACGACCGTTCGCCAAGTTCGACAGCAAACTTCAGCAGCTTCTGCCTAAACGGGACCGTGCTACCGCAGCCGGTACGCCGCGGTTGAACAAATCTACAAGTCTGACGAAAAACACAAACCGCAAGCATCCGCGGTGTAATCCTAATTTGTTGCGGAATAATATTGTTTGTAGCCTTTTCATAAAATTCATCTTATAGCGAATTCGGTGGGACGCACTAATATACACTGATGCATATTAAAACTGTTGTATACTGATGAAATATAAAAGTGAAATGCAAATATCTTGAATAATAAAATGCTTGATACATATTTTATCAAACAGACACACAAACAAAATATTCAGGATTTTAATCTGTTCAGGTAGTTTAATCTGTCTGTTTATATATTTTTATTAAACACACATCTTTACATCGATTTGTGTACTCTAAAAATATGATAGCTTAACACAGAAATTTGTGCATTTCAATATGAGTATAAACTTAACACTAGATGGTGTTTACATAATTTTCACGTTCATATTAATATTACGGATTTAAAATCTTTGATGTTTACATCAACAGATGTGAATTTACACCGATGAATAAATCCAAATCATAATAATGTTAACACAAACAATAATACGGTGAGAATTATACAAATATCGTGTGTTAAATCTACAACTATATTGTTTTAGAGTATGAAAGGTTTTTTTTTAAATTTAATAAGTGTAGTCATTGGAATAGTCCAATCAGATCAATTCTTTAAATTAAGAAAAGTAATTGTTTGCATTCAAGCTAAATTTTCGTGATTAAACAAAATAGTTGTCATTCAAAGTTAAATTAATTCAATGATATAAACACAAATAGCAGTTTCGAGTTCAAATAAATCTTTCTAGCTCTGTATGCGATGGTTTCAATATGTGCGCACTGGTGCGTTCAACTGAATTCGCGCTATTAGAGTGTACTAATCTTTCCTTCGAGGCATTGCTAAAAAGAAAATTTACAAGTATATCGTATTCATTCTTACATTATCAAACAATAATATGAATTTTATTCAACTTCCAATTACATCGAAAATACTATATCAGATTAATTATATTTTCTTGAAATATAGTAATAATATACATTTTATACACCTTGTATAAGCGACTCGTCAATGCAAAACCCTTTCTTTGAATAAACTTGGTTCGCAAAAATAAAATGTTGCAGGACAAGAGAGAAACCCTTTATATAAAAAAGTTCAAGGCTCAATAGCTTTTTCATCTACCAGATTGAATGCGTCTTCCGTTGTAAACGCGAATCCGACTAGTTTCTATTCGAGAATAGAGTAACCGTATGGCGTAGTTTCCTGGCGCGGTTCACCTTTCCCATTCTTCGCAAATAATCCCGGGCCCTACAGGGCACACCTTGCCCATTTTGAACGCTGACAAAGAGGTGATAGTAAATCCTGAATATAATGTAATAGCTCCGGTTGAATTTAGAGGAATAATCCTTTCCCCTTCTTCCCGTCAGCGGTATCTCGTATAACGACCGGGTCTGCAGCAAATGCCTTAGAAGACAGTGAAGAATCGCTGGTTCCGGTTCGACTCATACAAGAGGACCAATACTCGTACAAGCTTCGATTCTGAAATCGGCTGTCTTTTACGAGAAATGGCCAATTTATTCCATAAGCGTTCCATGCAATGTTTTGGAGAAAAACATACACTAAGAAAAATCCAGTTAAAAATGAACGAATCAGTAGACTTTAATCAGAATTGTTAATCAGAATTTTTATCACCATTGAACATTGGTTATCTTGACTAGAATTATAATACACTGAAAATAAATATTAAATTTTTTAAAAATATTAGTCTGAATAGTTTTAAATAAATATTTACTGAATGTAAACATATATATACATTTAGGTATTTGATATAACAATTATTAATTTGATTAATTATCATTTTTTTATTTTAAGTAAATATTTATTTACTGGAAGTAAATGTTTAGTTAATACTATTTAAAGAAATATATATTAAGATTTAATAAATTCTTTTTAATGTAGATCTAACTATAAAATTCTGATTCGTTCAGTTTTTATTGGAATTCTAATTAATGCAATCTGATTTTTTCCAATATAACTCATAAGTTATATTAAGCTAATAATAAATTGTGTTAAAATAAAAAAAAACTGATTTGAAACACGTAATATATTAAGTAGATATACTATTAACAAGAAAAAATTATATGAATGGACATATCAAAGATTTCAGTCAAAGGTTAGGTAAGAAGCAAAAATTTATTTTTACTACACTTATTAAAATGCTGTATTAAAGCCAGTCTTCGAGGATACAAATTTGTCTACAAATAATGCATGACCGCGTACTGACCAATGACATTTTTGTCATAAAAATGATTTTCATAATTTATTTCTCTCTGCCAAAATTTAGGAAAGGAGGACAGGCGGCTCTGTTACCTGAACGTATGCTCATGTATGCTGATATCGGTAAAATCAATTTCAAATGATGTATTTTGGCAGCAATTAGTTGCGCTCCGTTGACATTTTATACATTTTAGTATTGCGTTTGCCAATTTTATAACGACATACACGACATTGATTTATTTGAAATACGTCATATTTCAAATAAGTCCATTCGATTTTTCGAATGACGTTACATAAAATGTGCTTTTACGGGTGAATCAGTCATCGTATAAACAACGGTCGCCTCGGATAGCTTTTAACGCAAAGAATATCCGGCACATCGAGTGCTTTTTCTCTCTCTCTCTCTCTCTCTCTCTCTCTCTCTCTCTCTCTCCCTCTCCCTCTCCTTTCCGCCTCTCCCCCTCTCCCTCTCCCTCTCTCTATTTCCCTATGAGCAATATTTGAAAAATACGATCACAGATCATTAAACATGCCGCAACACGTGAGATACGTGTATGCATATAGGCTGTGCCCCCACAAAGATTTATGCGATCGTGCGGAGATTGATTTATATGCTGTCGAAGGTTCAGCCGCACGCGAGCGAGCAAATAAACGCCCTGACGCGATGTCGACGACGGAAACGAAAATAACATCCGCGATTAACGACGTAATAGACTTTGCAGATTGCTGCATTTCCACCTGAAATCGTCTACCGCGAGGTTATAACGCGTGCGCGCACGTACATATATCGTTAGGCGTTATTTATTGGCTATATACATAAAACACGGCTGAGAGAGGAAAAAAAAAAAATAGCCGGACGCGTAAATACTCGGGAATCGGACGAGATTTGGTTAACAAATATCGTCGTATAATGCCTATAATATATTTATATGCGGCACGGAATATCGGGGCGCACTGTCCGATTACTATTCATAGCGACGAATATTTTAACCGGCACGTGTACGAGCGAACGGAACGAATGATACACTCTGTAGAGACGCTGCATCAAAATCCAATTGAACGAGACGAATAGAAATAACGAGGGTAAAAGAGGGGTGAAAAAAATCGAGCATAAATGAGTGCCGGGAGCTTTTCCGTCTATATATGTTCCCGTTTAACGGACGCGTCATTTAAATTGCGCAAAATCAGCTGTTTGAAGCGCGCATGAATATTTCATCGGCAATTTCTACTTCGCGGCGAGGAAAAACAGGATTTTCTGGGGCGTGATTAATCAGGCCCCGAGTTTCCGATAACGGTAATGCCGCGGTGATTTACCGTTCGGGGGGAATTATAGAAAACGATATCGCGGATGGCCGGCGGCAGCGGGGCCGCGCGAACGGCAATGATGCGATGGCGTAGAGACGATGGTGGTGGTGGTGGTGGGTGCTGGGTGCACTCTTCAGAAATTACGGGTATTGAAAAATGTATTGGTGCCACCGTGGTTACGACGACGACGTTCAGCCACGGCGGTCTCGTTTCGCCCCGACGACGCCCGACGATTCCCATCGATCGTGCTTAATTTCCTATTTCGTAACGACGTAACGATTAATGCGCTTGGATTTATCGCTCCGTGCAATTTCGCGGTGTAATTTCTTCGTATGCGCAATCGCTCGTTACCGCTCCCTCCTTTCCTCTCCTCTCCTCTCCTCTCCTCTTTTCGCTGTGCGCGCGTACCGACGCGCGTCCGCATCGTTGCGGAATTACGATCGCTGTCGGGTTGCGATTTGGATCGAAAACGGCATATCAAAGCGACGCGACGGCATGATAAATAGAATTGGGATTGGCTTGAGTAAAATCTTTGATTTCCAACTCCGAGCCGTTATATCCGGAGCGTGATCGATAATCGTCCGAATCATCGGGTAAAATTGCCGCTCAGCGCAGCAATTTTCCATGTATTCGCATAACTCTCAAAGCTCTATATCATATTTTCAATATAACGGCAAAATGTGTCAATGAATATTCTCGCGTTGGTACAATTATCTTGACGTTGTCATTATTCATCACTACGAATGGAATTCGCTCCATTTTCAATCCCGCGTTCCTATCAAATTCCTCTCTGCTTTTGCCGAATTTCTACATTTATTGCAATGCTTTAGTGTTAGCCATTTAATATCTTTCATTTCATTACATGTAAAAGCCGCTCGTCTACATTATACACAGAAAAATATTTGACGTCAACACAAATATTTAACTCTATTCGAAGACGACGGCGACGATGGCGAGAGATATGCTCTGCATTTTCGTTCAAAAAGTCCGAATGCAACATCTAAATCGAAGAAAGGAAACGGAAAAAGAAATCTTGTTACATAAAATGGATGCAACATCGAGCGGTACGAATATTCGTTCGTTGATGATGGAACGAAGTAATTAACGTATGCAAATTTATTAAGGAAAATAGCGAAGCGCAATTTCGTCACGAGTCGGACGCATCTGCGATTTTTCCATGCCTGCCGGTTGCCGCGACTGTATCCGCTCTCGCGTACGATATCAAATAAAATGAATGACACGGAACACGGAGTGTCGCCGCAGGGACGCGAACGCGATATTTAGCGTTTTCCGATACCCCGTAGCTCGATTCACCCCATCGACCCGACAGCGAGCACTGTTATTACTACGCGAGAACGCCGGTGCGGCGCGCGTAGCTTTTGTTGTTCCTTTAAAAATCATTTCGATTTTCGTTGGGCGCGGGTACAGAGGGAAAGGGTTGCACGGGGTTACCTCGCTCTTCTTCCTCCTCTTCCTCTTCGACGAAGTTTATTATTGCTATCGCAAATGAGCGTACGTTTTTTCATTCGAAGCACACACTCGTACCTATTTCGTTTAACACGCGTAATAGCAATTTGCTTATGTA
Organism: Trachymyrmex septentrionalis; assembly: GCF_001594115.1. NCBI lineage: Eukaryota > Metazoa > Arthropoda > Insecta > Hymenoptera > Formicidae > Trachymyrmex > Trachymyrmex septentrionalis. The sequence goes on from NW_017305885.1 coordinate 1,186,796, forward strand.
AATTTGATACGGCCGTTATCAATTCGCCAGGAAAATAATGTCTATCCCGTTGCTGTGATTTCCAAACAAGAAACTTGCTTCTTTTCGATTACGAATAGATTTCGATAGGTAAATAGAGTTTCAAAGATTAAATTGCAATGATTGCATATCAAAAATAGAATAAGAATTTGATGTGATTGTATGTGAAA
>NW_017305885.1:1187083-1211674 GCF_001594115.1 Trachymyrmex septentrionalis
AGATTAAATTGCATATCAAAAATAGAATAAGAATTTGATGTGATTGTATGTGAAAGAGAAACTATTAATTTTGTAATTATTAACTTTGCAGGATACATGGTCCTCATTGTTATAAATATTAAGAAGAATATAACGGTAAATATAATATAATTGTAACGGTAATATATATAATTGCAATTTTTTTTAAATATTCATATAATCATTCTTGCATACGAAATGAACAATAACATTTTCAGCTACATACATAATCAGACTCATATTACCATATAACTTTATTATCTACTCTCTTTTAATAAGAATGTATAAATCTTATACGTCTTAATTAATTCAAGTTTTAAACGCAATTAAATAGATACATAGTTTTCAGTGTATAAATGTTAAGGAGAATATAAAACAGTACCTAAATATATCATTGTAATTCTTTATTATAAATTATTCTCGTATACAAAATGAAAAATAACATTTCCAACTCATATATAAAAATATAAAATGAATCATATTACTGTATAGCTATTATTATCCCTCTTTTGATAAAAATATATGAAAACTTATGCGTCTTAATTAATTCAAATTTTAAATATGATCAATGAAAAAAATCGCAAATAAACAATGAATAATAAATATTAAAAATCGAGCAATAATCGAGTCAAATTTTATAAACGAATTTTATTAAATTATAACAACAATAGAAAAGGATCCGAAATAAAAAACCTAAAGTATAGATTAAAAAATATTTAAAATAAATATCTGTCAATTTAATTAAACAAGTCAATTTAAAAAACAAGTAATCGCTTAAAACGATGATATAATTAAAAAATATTTATTTTAAATATTTTTGCACGCTGTCTTCTACCCTGACTCCTGAGCCCTTTTAATCTGTACTTTAAGTTATTAAATTATATGATTAATTCGGGCCGAATTTTAAAATTAATTAAACTTCGCCTCATCACAGAGAGTAAAGATTTATAAGACATTAATACCAACGCATAAACACATTCTCGCTTTATTTACGTTTAATTAACAAGAATGCGCGACTGATTCCATCGATGCGGTATCTTGGCATGCGCTCGCCATTTTAAGGGTGTGTTTCACCACAAGCATATTGCTATTCCCCGCAGGCGCTATCGAGCGAGATATACGAATGTCACACCCGTTACACTATTTTTGGAATGTCGTAAAGGCACCGGCGTCTATTACGTGCTTGGTAAACAGCGGGAACGGGGGCTACGCCACGCCGTGCGCGACTCGGAAACTCGTTCTTCGTGCCACCCCCGTGCGTACTCTTAGCTCCCCGAGCTTTCTTCGGCCTTCCAGCAACTTAGCGAGCGCCTTGCTCGCGTACGTGACAAAGGTAACAAGAGGCAAATCGCTTTGTCAACGCATCTAGCACCTAAAGCGCCATAAGTCGCGCGACGTGACGTTATGCGATTCGATCCGACTCCGTCCTACACCGATAACTTTACTTAAAGAAGGAAAGTAAACCCCTGCACCCCTGCAACGCTACGACCATTCATTTAAAACGGTACGTACCTCGGACTTTCAATGTTCGTTATCAGTATTGTGTTACTAACAATAGCGTCAAGTATTTGATACATTGAGGAATCAAATCATTTGTCTCAAATCATTTGTCTCAATTCAAGCCAAGCCTGAGCGATGATCATATTTTCAGTCTGTGGTCTCTTATCAGAAACGTGGTAACTTATTCTGCATATATCTACCTATACATATATACCGATATATAGAACCTACAGTTTAACGCCAAATCCCAGTGACTATATCGGAAGAGATCCACTCGAGTCCGAGTATGTTAATTTAACACTGAGAGAAATGTTTGGTATATGTAACCATTTATTTTATTAATATGTAGCTAATAAAGATTTTATTTTTTCATTAAAAAATTGGATTGTTCTAATAAAAATTTAATTACCAAATTTTGATTAAAACACAATTTTTTTTAATAAAAAAGTAAGAAAGTTTTTGTCAGTCGCATATCAACAAAATAAATAATTATACTAAAACATTTCTCTCAGTGTGTAATTTTGAGGCATCACGCTTATTTGTATTATTTTAAAACATGAAACCGTCGTAATATATTTTAATTTTATACAAATAACGCGTGTATATATTATAGTGTATATATTTTTAAAACGTGTAACACAATAAAACACTTCGTTGTTCAAATACGGATTATAAGGAATTTTTTTAAATATAGTATAAGAAATTATTCTCAATTTACACACAACACGCGTTTGAACAACTTACAACTTACACGTTAATACATATTATTTAATTTACATATTTAGAAAAGTATACGAATATAATACATAAATGTACTACGTAAAGAATGATTTCATATGTTGTAATCATGGCAAAAATACTCTCGGTGGTTTCCCATTGTCTTCCGAGAGGTGGCGATCCAATAAAATTTAATGTGTGTTCTGGGTATATTTGAACCCGAATGTTTGCACAAAGAGCAATCACGCACTCTCTATGCCACAATCGTCACTAATTGATGATCATCTACATATATTGAATTATTTTTACGTACTGAACAATTCAAATATATGTAAACAATGAAGAATATATCCGGAATTAAAGGTTCTGGGAGCGAAAGATTTAACGCTGTAAAAATTTTCTACGTACAGATAACAGCCCTTTCAAATGAATCCCAGCGAGAAACGTCATCTACTATGAAACGAAATATCGGGCGGACATATATATATATATATATATATATATATATATAGAGAGAGAGAGAGAGAGAGAGAGAGAGAGAGAGAGAGAAACTACCGAGGCAGCCAATGCGATAAAGAGCGCACCCGTTCTGTTGACAGAAAATTCAATGGCTCATATTCGCACTTCGCATTCGGGAATGAACGAAGCCCTTTGTAACCGAACCTTTGTTTACAGTCATGTTCGCATTTACGATTCGACACTATCGATATAGAATCAACCAACTGCATTAACGATTGAAGCTCGTATACGATGTAACCTGTTTTCCAGATGCGCCACGATACGTTTTTCATGTAACCGTAATAGCAAAAATTATTCACAGATTATTCACTTATACCGTTTGCAGTGAGCATTTGCATTTAATATCGCATCACGTCGCATTCAATATCAAGATAAATCGAGGTTATTCAGAGCGTTCGACAAATTCCTCTTGTAAAATAAATGAGATGTATAAAAAAAAAAAACTAAAATAGGAAGAGAGACGTGAAAAGAATCCGAACAAAGCTTAGAAATTATTGTACTAATTGTAAGCTGGGAAGTTCGGAAATTGAGCTGTTCGCGGGAATTTAAAACCTCGCACACCGAGAGTAACGTATATACCTACAGTAAATCGGCCGCGAACAAAAATTGACGGCCATCACGCGCCGCAATCGTAGTCGCGTGTTAAATTGTGGGTAACGGTAACGAGAAATGGCGCCGCACACTCATGTGTAACGTTGGCTGTCCCTTTGTCCGCGGGATCGATTTCAGAAAGAGCGTGTGTGCCCGCGCGAGTGTATAATATGAATCACGGTACCTATAATATCGAAGGCACACATATTACAAATCACCAAACAAACGGGGGTGATAACATTGTATTTAGTTATTTCCTTATTTCTCTGTCTTTTTCCGAATTGCTTTTTAAGATATGCTCCGAACTATGCATTTCTCGTAGATAAATTCTAAAGTGGAAAATTGACGATTGTGTACACAAAAGTTACTTTTAAAATATGAAATAAATAAAGATTAAAAAATAATACATTCTAATAAATAAAATGAACTTAAAGAAATTTGAAAAAAATAAACGGAATTTATAGGTGAGACTGATTTCAAATTTCTTATTTTAATGTCATATTTTTAAAAAATTATTTGTTGAATATTAAATAGCATTTGATGTTAAAATATTGCAGCGAATAATTACCGTTCTCCAATTTATTGGAAATAAAACTTGTATAAAATGTAACGTATCGAGTATAAAATATAACGCTTGCTAAACCAAAATATATATTTCAATAGATTTTGAATATCACATATATTACTACACTCTGGCAGAAAAAATATAACCCAAACATAAATTACACCGTCAGTTTTTTTTTTATACAATATTTTTATCGATTCTTGATCATTTGATGCATACATCGAACCGGCAAGTCATCCATCGTGATGCGACTAATGACGAAGATATGGTAACTTGACTGTAAAATTAGAATAAACGATGTGCAGTCGAGTCATAATAGATACGGCGCATTGTAATGTATCACAGCAATTTTATCGAAAACCGATAATTGAACGGCCATCTGTAGACGACTTCGAAAACCGATACTCGCGCATGCACGAGACAACTTTCGCTCCTCGGCGAAAGATGCGCTAACCGGTCATGGCTGCAATAAGCGAAAATAGTAATTGCATTCTTCGGCTGTGATAAAATTGGCCTTGGTCAAGGATATAGCGTAGCCTCCTTCGTCTTCGTTATATATTTTTACGATAGTTCCGTGCACGAATCTCTGAGGAATTCGTTTACACACATTGCACTACCACAGGCGTGTTTTCTGAAAATAAATGTCATATCGGTTCCGATTCTGTTGCACGCAGAGCTTTTTTCGCAACGCATAAGCCATCGGGATGCGTATTCTTTTTGGAAAAAGGCAAAAAGAATACACGACAAAATTGAATCGCGAGTAAATCTTACCATTCGATGTGCACGTTTCGCAAAAATGCTAATGAGAAATATTGAATAAAAATGCCAATAGAAGTCTGAAACTGATAATTTAATATAATTTCTGTCCAATCATTTTTGATGTTATTAGTGCGTGAAGTGTAAAAAACGTATTTTATATTCGTTAAAAAAATTTATAATCAATACTGCAGAATCCAATTAATTTCAGCGAATTAATGTTCGCTTCGGTTGCTTAATATGAAGGATTTCGAAGATGTTTGTACTGTGTACTAATAAATCGGGCGCGAAATATATAGCACTCATCATAATTCACGTTTACAGAGTATATCATAAATCGCTCATTCTCTCTTGATTACAAATTCTCTGGCGATTTTGGAATAAATTTCTTTTGTAAAAGAAAGCGCTTCATTATACAGATGTAATTATTAAATTATATAGTATTAAAGACAGCAAGAAAATTTGATGAATTGAGTTTCATCAGGACCTGCAGAAACGAAAACTTTCTTTTAATTATATATTGAGATTATTTTTATTAATATTAAGATTGGTATATTCTTCAATATATTCAAAATGTGAAAATTACAAAGTTCAAAAATTACAATGAAATGACGGATTTTGAAACTTTCGACGAAGAGCGAGCGATATCAAATTCGTCAACGAATTTCGCTACCCAAAGGAACTGTTGATTCAGCGTATCACAATAACCGATGTAGCTTCCGTTAGTGCGCACGCATTCTGATCAGTCATGGGCACGTGCGCGCGTTGCAAAAGCATGTATCGACGCGCAGCGGCGATAAATCGCGTACGTTGCACACGTCGCAACTGCGACCGACAGCCAGGGCGTTTTCCCGCAGCCGCGAGAAGATCGATTCGCGAGAACGTAGAGAGCACGCCGCGCGGACGAGCATTGGTTTGCGTCTGCTTTCGTACGGTTTCTCCATCTAACAATCCGAGTTCGCGTTGCCTTCGTTTCCCGTCAACGAGCGCTGAAAGGTGAGACTCCCGGGCTACGGGACATCTAATCTTATTTGCACTTTTCCCGACTTCTCGGACCACTGACGACCACTTACGGTACTGTTGTCTGAGAAATTCCGTTGCCCACTGTCTGGCTTTGTCATCATGAGTTTATTTATCGTGTTGCAAAATACACGACGACAAACGTTAGCAACGTGCACTCGCACATCTGTCTGCTCTTTTTCTCTTCAATACCATTGGTTTATTTAGAAACGTGCACGTACGACACATGTATAAAGTCCTTGTTTTCTCTTGAGGACGGCTTCAAAAACACTCGCGTATAAAACACTCTGTATAATATTAAGTTAACAAATTCTAGTTTATTTTTTATCAGTCTTATTGGATTTAGTACAGCCAGAGAAAAGATTTCTCCGATTTCAAGAAATGCTTCTTTGCTATAAAAGATTTTGCGGTTAAAAAAAAAATTTCTTCGATTTGTGAAAAAATTTCTTTAATTTAAACATTATTTTTTTAAATCAAATAAAATTTATTTGATTTAAAGGAATTATGTTCAAATCCAAAAAATGATGTTCAAATCATAATTTGCTCTGTGTGTACTTTTAAATGTACGAAGATTCACATTATATATCTTGAATTCCGATGAGAACAAATACATAATCATAATTCAAACGTTTTTTATTCCAAATTAATAAATCAACATGCTTTTATACTTTTTCATGAGTTACTGAAAAAGGAGATGTAGCTCCGTAAGAGCAACAGACTCATAACCGATAGGTCGCAAGTTTAAACCTCGTATCCCATAAATAAGGATAATTTCGTAATCCGTACTGATTTATATTATAGCAGGAGTCATGGAAGAATTCTTTAGATCTAGGTGAACCTTTTTACTAGGTTTAGACACATAGAGAACTGATATGGTCTCATCCATCCCTCCATTAGTACTACTAAAAAATATCTTGGCCACGATATACTTTATAGACTAATTTCCAGAAAGCTCCTTTCACATTTACCTTTTCTTTATTACTTCTCGTTACATTCTGCCAACTCATCATTCCTATCTTTGTTAATTCAGCTATTTACATCCTCAGACTAAACGAATTCGCATTAATCTAAGATCGTTGTAATTCAGAATTGTAACCAATATGTGTTTCATTCAATTCCTATATATATCACAATAAAACCTTCATGAAAGTTATTAAAATAACAAAGACACATATACATAAAAAAATGAGTAATGCAATTTTTCTTCTAAATAAAGACATCGTATACTTTCCTACATTCGCAGCTCTTTTGGATATTAATTGTAATTTAATCTATATTTGATATCAGCGCTAATAGAGTTAATGAATGAACTCTTGTCGTAAGAAGAGATGATGAAGTATCTCCACTTAAACGTTCTGATTATTCTGTAAAAAGCTATCATATTCTAGCGTGCATTTATCAGTAAGATTGGTTTGCTAACCATCATACATGAGATCCTACCTGATATAACCGGACGAATATCTATCTTTAGCGATTAAGTTACAACCTGCTATATACATTGCGATTTACATTGCTGTCCATGTAATCCAAGTTCTATTTAGACGGTTCTGTTTCATAATCCACGATCAAAAGAGTAGCTTGATGGATCAACCGTTTTTGAGGAACTATTTGTACGACGAAACGGGAAGTTAAAATCAAAGTCTAATTTGATTACTTTTACATTAGCCGCAAGTAAGTGCGGTGGATAGGCCGGCAAGGGGTTCGCCCATCACGAAAAATTTCAAAAGCTTTTAGTAGCCATCAAATTATTTTGCTCAAGAATTATTCAGCGGCGAGGTATCTTCGAAAGTAATTGGGCGGACGCGACGATGTCGCTGTATCGCGCGCACGAGCAAAGAGAAGATCCGAGAACTGCTACAAGTATTCCATAATTCGTTTCTGTCGTAATAAACGACTCGGCGAAGTCGGCAAAGTTTGCGCCCGGGCGAGTAGCTTGGAGAATTTACGCGGATAACTTTTATGAGCTCAAATAATTACGTTCCCGTTGTTATATGACGTGTACGTGTAAGCGGCGCCCTCGACGCTTAGACAGCCGACTTACGCTTTGTCCTCGAGGAACAGGCGAGGAACTTATTGACACAGATAACATTCCGCGGCGTGAAAATGTCTCTCCGCGCGTGACCATTAAAACAAGTGCTTTCATGCTGTAGCTGCCATTCTTTCCTAGACATTGCGAGTCAAGTGGTTTGTCGTGTCATGTGTCTGAATAAAGTATTCAGATAATACGTGTGAAAAGTTTTAATATTCGGGACTCGCGCTGCGAGAAAAATTTTACCCTTTTATACGCGCATTACAACTCGCTGGAAGGTACCATAAGAATTAAGCGAAATCTTCTTCAGGTTGTGCCGTCGCAGTGCAGAAAATTATCTAATTACGCATAGGGATATTTTTGCGAAAGAATGGAAAGTGGGACGGTAGCTCGTCAAAATTATAGTGTGCAATCGCGTGCGGACGGGGAAAAGGTTGTTAAAGCGAATGAAAAGACGCCGGCGAGAGGGAGAAGAAGAGAAAATCCGCCTGTGATGCGGTAGGAAGAGGGAGGAAAGCGGAAAGCAATGAGGAAAAGATAAGGGCAGACAGAGGCTAACGCCCGAGGCAGAGCGGCAGAATTTAATAACAATTTCTCAAATGAAAATTACCCGCTTTCAAGCGTTGCACCGCGCAAAGCCATGTTGACGACTCACTCTCCTACTCTCTATATATCCGCGCGTTCTCTTTCTCCTCTTCTCTCTTTCACATAATAACATTCCCCCTGCGCTTCTCTCTCTCTCGCGCGCGCGCGCACACACACACTTTATGTTCTACTTCCCTCTCCTCGCAGCTCGGCCTGTATTTTATTTAATATTAGCCCGGTTACCCGGTTAAATTGTCGGGCGGAGACCCAGCCCCGAATTTACATCTTAATCGGACCCTATTACGGTAACGTCGTTGCAACATTCACCCGTACTCAACCTGGCTGCATCCCGTCGCATCTAAACACTAGCTGTACGCCGAAACAGGCGTCCGTATCGGCCCGCTGTGAGTGCAAAATTTCGATATAGCCCGAGTGATATGAAGGGCTATACCGATCGTCTCTGGGAGGGTTCTGTATCGGATAATCGAGCCGATCCACCCTCACGCGAGCACACGCATCTGATTGACTTCCATTGTCGTCCTCTTGCGTTCATTGTTCCGCCGCTACGGAACTCCTGTCGCTTTCTCCATCCAAAGTTTCGTACTCTCGTTTCGCTGTCTTGTCGACCTCTATCGCGTTTCTATCGTTTCCTCTTACAGATCCGTAAGATCAGAACTGTCTTGAACTTCTAGAATAATATGGCTATTGGCTTATGCGCCGTAAGTGCAGTCTGTGCGATATTCAGAGATAAAATTTTGGCAATTTCTCGCAGATGTCATTTAGAATTATGCTGCTATTCAGTACATATGTAATTTACTTACATACATTAAATACTAAATATTATTAGTAATATAAATATAACACACTATTTTATTATATTTTATAGTATATGTATAACTTTATATTTTTATTATTTGAACACCCTATTTCTTGAATTAAATATTAAATAGATTTATAACTCTGCATATGTTCTAGAAGAATTTAGATGGTACAGAAAACGCAATTACAAAGTATACGTATGGTTGTATAAAAAATAAGATAGAGAGAGAGAGAGAGAGAGAGAGAGAGAGAGAGAGAGAAATCTTCGTGCATGAATTATCTCATAGTTTCATTATAGCATTTTTTTAAGTTATAAACGTAAAGACTTTTATGGGAATTTATGTAATATTTTGCGTAAACATTGCGACAATGAAAAAGTCCTTTATCGTAGCAAATAAAAGATACCCTCGTAAATAGAAACAGTAAATCGAAATTTATTCCTCTTGTAAGACAGGAATCTGCCCTTTTTATGGAAAAGCAATTTTCATATCGAGCACATGTATGACCGTTTTGTATTTGGAGCGAATACGTGGTAAGAAGTACTTGAGACTAGGTCAAGTGGGGATGCAAATGCCTATTTAAAATCGATACATACGAGGCATAAAGAACGAGGCATGGTTTAAAGGAATATTTACTGCTGCTTGCTTATCCTCTACATAAAAGTACTAAAATAAAAACTTTTACATAAAATAACTAAAACCATAATTTGTATATTATATTATATTTTATATTATATTACCTATGTATATGTTAACAGAAAAGTGATAGAACGTTGGAAAGATAAAATAATATAAATATAGGAAAGAGAGAATTCATAAATTTAATAATCTTGTAATATGTAACATACAAAAATTTGATCCACTTTATTTAATAAATAAATAATGTAAATATACATTCGAGAACAAATTTAGCATTAATGGGTATAGTAGGTAGACGCAAGATTAATTTGATCGCAATAGTCGAGCTCCCAATTACATTTCGACCGGTCGAAATAATTAATCGAAATTGGCCGGAATTTAGCTAATGATCTATCAATGATTTTTTGCTCTCGCTCATGTCGCACCCAACGACGTCATCGAAAATTGCTCACCGAGATATGACGCGACGCGTCGCATCGGGTTCGTGGTACGCAGGCAAGGAGACAAGAGACAAATTAACGTGTCGTCCCTTCGGGCAACTCCGCCCGTACATAGAGTAATACGTGACGGTATTACCCGCGCACGAACGCGCGCTCGCTCGCGCGGGCATACGTGCGCGCGAGGCTGCGGCCGGAATTACTCTCGATGAACCGGATATAATTGGCGCACGAGTCGGCGCGACGCGAACGCGGGGCTGAATCCTAAAAAGTACACACACACACACACACACACACAACTCGTCGCTAGTCTCAAGAGTACAACGCGTTGAAAACACACAGTGTCGGATATTCGATACTAGCAATGAGCTTAGAGCTTTAAGAAACCTCTGAGAGAAGCAATGCATATAGAAGGCTTTCTTCCAAGGAAACTGTTATTAGAATCTTGGAAAATAAATAAATTGTTGTTTAATATATAAATTGTTATTTAATAGACGCAATGGACAAATAAAAAATATTTTAATTATATATGATTATCCGCTATAAGTCATGATTAAAAATTTTTAATAAAATTCATAAATTTATTTAGAATTATTTGAAAATTAAATTTCGAAATAATTAGAGTAATTTTTTTCATATGAATAATTGATAATTATTAATGTAAAATTTAATGCAAATTATTAATATGAATAATAATTAATAATTCATATTAAAATTTTATTCTAATAATTCACTTCTGTAATGAAGGTATCATGAATTAAAATTTGATATTTTCTTATATTCTTATTTGACTGAAATACAGTACTGAATTTGAAATTAATTAAACAATATAAGAAGTACCGAATTTTCATCAATAACACACATTTATTATAGAAATAAAATTAAAATGAAATTTTTAATATAAAAAATATTAAATATTAAATATTAAATATTATTTTGTACGATTGCAATTGATTATACTGATCTCTTTTCGCTTTTAAGATAAATATTATTGTCAAAATAATATAAAATATCTTATATTACTGAGAGACTTGTTTTATTCATCGTGGTTTAATTAGTACCGTATTAATTTATATTTCAAATTTAAATTTGAAATTAATAATAATTTATAATAACAGTTTTAGAAAATATATGAGCAAGACTGAAAATAAGTTAATCTTGCACCTCCTTTATAACTTTATTATTTTTATTGTAGCTATGAAATAATCTAATTTTATGAAGAACATAATATGTATATCGTCATCCAAGTTCCATCAAATGCAACAACACTAGACGTAATAGATTAACGGAAACGTTGTTGGATTTTGACATCGATGAAAGAACGAATGAAAGAAAGAAAGAAAGAAGATATCGAGAGAAATATCGACCAGTTACGTTGACGTAAACAACATTACACCCTTCGAATTTATCACGAATCAATCTCACAGATCGCGGATATTTCTCTCTTTCTCCCTCTCTCCCCTCTCCTCTCTTTCTCTCTTTTTCTTGATACTCTCTTTGGACCTCTCCCTAACAGGTTGCCTTCTCGGCGTGTTCCTGGCCGCGCACACTAACACCATTTGCTGCGAATTAAACGAGGCGCTGGGCGTTTCTCTACTCTCTTTCTCCCGCAGGCATTCGTATCGGAGAATTCTCCTGCGGAAAGCTCCTCTTTTACCGTTCGCCGATATTCCCAGCCAGGAATATGGCTGGGTATTCCTGTGCAGAGAAGAGAAGCAGGATGGTAAATTCCGGAGCTTCTTGCCTCATCCTTCTGGAGCGTTTTTCAAAATCACATCTAAACCTTCTGTAAAAATATCTGTAATCCTCAATTTCGTGTATGAACTTGTACAGCAATTTTTTTTTTTTAGTTAAATTTATTTTTTCTAATAAATGTAATTTGCAAAACGTATTATATCGATATTATAAATTGCACTGATGTTGCTTTATAACGAATTAATTCTTTTCTTTCTTTTTCGTTCGTATAATTCAATATAGAATTCTCACAAGTATATGAGTTAATAAATCAACAATTCAATCAATAATCCATTTTCGTAAGATCTTTTTCAAACGTATTGTCCATTTATCAATACGTTTAAATGTTAAAGTGCGTCAGATTGTTCAATATTGGGTTCTTCAGTAATCGAAGCAATTTTGTCAGGTCAGCCAATTCCTCCTGTAAAATGCCGAAAAGTGGGTCTTTCATCAGGGCTACGTTATGTTCAGACACAAAGGCAATCCATTTCGATTCGTTTTTCGTTTCAACTTTGTCATAAAAAATGAACGATCGAGATTAAACGAGGGCATATTCGGCTACATTTCAAAATCGCGAATTTGCGCTGTATAATGGATCTCTATTATCCTAGCGCTATTTGTTGAATTAACAATCAGTATTGATACACCACAGATTTCGACGAGCGTCCTCACGTTGCATAAATCATTTGATCATCATATTCGCCGGCGGGTAATTATTTACAAATTACAAATTGGCATTGCTAATGGTAAACGATATTTTATTATCGAGATAATTCTTCTTCGTTATATTTCCCAAATATTAACTTTTCAAAATTGTCATGTACCTATTATATAATTTAATTGTACAATTACATTACTTATTATCACAAACAATAATTAAAATGCAATTGCGAAATCTAACGCACTCGCTTGAATTCCGCGAGAAGAATAAAATTTCAGATCAATATTATGCCATAACGTTTTTTGCAATATAAAATGGTGCATGAAATGTACACGTTTGCTACATATATACACGTGTCGAAAGAATTTACTGCATGACGCGAATGTAATAATTTCGCTCGCTCGTGACGTTCGAACAAACTCTCGTTGCACCGCGTTATTCGCTCTAAGTGACGCACGTAATAACGCTGTAAACCATTTTTCCTTTGTGCAGCAATATCAAAGCAAATAATATATCGGTATTATCTTTCGTTTTATCCTTCTGATACTTATGATGACAAAAATACATCTTCTATATGAAGATTGTGTGCTCGATTTTTGACGCTTTCATTACTTCTATTCTTGTTTTACATTTTTACAATGAATAATAAAGATATGATCACAAGTACTTAAAGTGTGTGAGCGAGTAAACCGAATGCAGCCATAGTAACGCATTCATCTGAGTTTCACGACAAAAATAAAATTCCGTTTCCACATCATACCAGATTGTTGCAATATGTAAAATTGTTGAATGTATTTGTCGTACGCGTGCATGCATCAATGGAGCCGTATACTACTAACACATATATATAACAATATATTGTCCACGGAAAGGACGGTTTTGCTGAAATTCTAAAAGTCAGCTAAATACAGATCTGAAAATAATTTTCTTGGACTATGAAAGTAATTATGTAGAAACTCAAACTGCATGTTACTAGAATTACTGGAATGTCAAAATTTTTTGCTATATTGTTTATCATGCTTGATATATATTCCTACATAATCATTTTGATAGTTCGATAAAATTATTTTCAAATGTGCATCCAGTCCTATTTTTAGATACTTCATCAAAATTGCTATTTTCGTGTGCAAACATTTACGAAATGTATATATGTATAATAGCTAAAAACAATTACCTCCTTCTCTCTTTTTTAAAAGAAAATCGTTCCATGAAAAAAGTTATTTTAAAAATTAAACCAATTGTATAATAATATTTTACGCTCCCTTACTAAATACTTTTAGAATTTTCCGTTGTCATACAAAATGTTAAAATTAAAGAGCGCATGTGCAATTAAATAAAAATAAAATAAAAAAAGGACTTAATTGGCAATATTTAGTGCTGTTTCAATAATACAATTTTCAATAATATAATTAATACGGAAAAAAGGAAGATAAAAAGGTAGAGAGAGAGGAGGGAGGGAGAAAAAAAAACAGCTTTTGTTAATGATCAGAAAAGGATAATTTCAAAGTTCTTTATAACGAACCTGAGCTTGCATCCTGCACTTTTTGCTACCCCTGCTTTCCTCTTTAATTGTGGCTTCAAAATGCTGTATTTCGCGAAAGATCGCGTACGGTATGCGAATTGATCTCAAGGGTATTTGGACGGTGTCTTTCCGCACGCTTTCATTGTGCGCACGCAGCACTACCGCATGCAGCACCAAACAACGTCTCCGGAAGCCATATCGTCTCATTAATCAGGGCAATCCCCCGGCACAATATTGAAAATTCCAGTCTACCCTGCACAGTCGTGGCGCATTCTCGACCTCGCGGTTACGACGCGACACGATTTCAGGTATTCGTGAAAGGAGCAAGCTCACGCTTTCTCGCTTACTTATTTTTCTTAGTGATCTTTAAGACATACATTTGCATACATATATATATTCACTGACCTACCTATATGTGTCGTATAAAATATTTCAAATGCCAATTCAAATAATATTGGGCAAGAATGGAATTATTGGTGACAATACATTATACTTAAGAAATTGTATACAAATCGCTGTATCAGTATTGTAACAAATAAACTGTATACATAAAATTTGCTAAAATGATACGGAAAAATGTAATAATGAATTTAAGAAGATATTTAAAAACCTGGAGGAACATACGCGACTATTTTGTGTGAAACATCCTGTAAGCGTGCATGCACGTCACACATGCGAGATGGTGGTGCCGTTCTCTGTACTTTCGTTCTCACCTCTTTCTGCGAGATCCTTTATTTACCATCCTTTGTGTTCCGCAAAGTGGTGAGAGAAGTCTGTTCTCTTTTCTCGCCCTCGCCGGTCCTTTTTACGGCGATTTTCTTCTCGCCCGTATTGCCGCGCTTAATGGCCCACTTCAAACGACGTAATTGCTCCCAATTTATATCGGGAATGCAAAGCGCGACACAGCGGTACGCGCAGCACCCGCAATCGTCTAACACGATTTCCAGCCCGATTAAACAGCACCAACGCCAATCCTCTACGCCACACTGTGAGAATTCCTCGAGTCCTCAAGGCTCCGGACTTCCACTTTGTGGCGCAAACTCTCGTCGCGTTTCGATTGCTTTATTTGCGGCGCGACGTCGAATGATAAATCCTTATCCAGATAATCGAGATCAATATGCATCTATTTTCGTAAGTTTAATCGATACTGAATGATTTGTATTAAAATTATAGATAACTCGATAAAATAACTTTAAGAGATAATTTTAGAGATAATATAATATTATATATACATTCGATTTTTGTATAAAAGGAGAAGGAAGATACTATTTTAAGTTAGCCAGAAGTTTAAACTGAAAGTAGTAAATTTTGTAGACGTGGTGAGATTGATTATATTAATAGTCTACATCGCTCTTTTTCATATATACAGTTTTTCTTCAAGAAAACAGAGAACTTCTACTTTTTCAAAGATATATTTATAAAAAGCTATCTCCAAAGATATATTTTCTTCATACAATAAGTCATATAAATATATACAAAAATTAGAGGAATCAAATTTAAAAAATACTATATTAACATTTAAAGATATGATTAAAAGTTCCTTAATTCCACTTTTCATACAAAAGTTTCTTAATCTTCTGCCCGTAATCATATTTTTACTTCCATACAGCCCAACAAGCCCAAGGTTTTTTGCTGTTCCAAGTTTTCAGAAAATGTAGAAAAATTCACAGGATTACCTTTCAATATTTCTATTACATTACTAAATAATATTTTAACAAGATATTTTAGGAGGGGATGCCAGATTTCACCTGTATTTCGGAAAAATTTAAGAGTGAAATTTCGCTTGCATCAAAAAATCCAGATTGCAGAGGGAAAGTTAATAAAAAAATAGTACTATACGCTATGGGAGAACATGTGGGACTCTACAAATTTAGTTTCACAAATTCAGTACGTCAGAGGTTGCTACAAAGTCTGGAATGTTGTGTTATTTATAATATCACTCATTTGCGCACCATGAAATGTTACTGTTTGATCGCGAGCGCATTTATATATTGCATTTGACATGTACATTAAAATACGCCGATACAAATATGTCAAAGTGAAAAGTGCTGATAATTATATGTGTATCTGTACGTGCTTGACAGAGGGCAGCTGCACGCATAAATTCCTGCACGTCAACCAAAATGTCCGGTAAAAGCATTTAATCTACAAAATACATATATATATATATATGTAAATATTATGTGGATAGTTCTATCCATCGGATATCAGGTTCCTCCGTGGGATCAGAGGCATTTTTGGACATTTCGGATTTCCATCGGCAGCTCGCCGACGAACGTCGGTAAATACGTCCAATAATACGTGCCATATTTCCATAATATTTCCCCGCGCATTACCGCGCGGCTTTCGTGCGCGCTCGCTCGTGTGGTGATTATTATCCCGGTTACCTGCACGCCGTCTGATATTATGGTGTTATTTTATATTTGAAAATAAAAGCCGCGTCTTTTCGCGTGCGCGCTCGGGATTACGATTCCTGTAACAAGCCGATATCGATCGGCCGACACAATGGCCGCTCTTCGCCGTAGAATTTCAACGTTACGCTATATACGGAAAAAAGAAGTTTGCCCCGCTCTCTCTCTCTCTCTCTCTCTCTCTCTCCCTCATCCCCTTTTTATCCCCGCGTTCGAGAGCGAGTAAAGCCGTTCGACGAATTTGCGAACGGAGCAGGAAGAAATGATCATTGCGATTCTCCCCGATACCCCTGCCCGATTCGCCGACCTGTCTGCCTATATACTTGCCTCCGAAGTCCTCGGACTCGACGGCGACCGCCCGCGGGCTCGCTCGCTTGAAACAATTGAATCTCTCTTAATTTATCACCCCGTTAGAATGCAACGAATTCCACGGGAAATAAATTATTGCAGGTAGGTTGGTACCCGCCGGCCGGGGATTCAGGAAGGCGAGTAATTCACGGACGAATTTGTTCCTGCTTTTCCGACTCCACCGTTCGCTACCGGACCTCCCCCTCCCACCCCCCTCTTCCTCCTCCTCCTCCTCCACCTCCACCGATTGGATCCTCTCCCACAGTCTCTGTTTCTGAAGAAGAAATAGTGGGGCTCGCATTATTCTTATTATCTTATCCTTCCAATTTACGTTCAGAAACGCAGGAGTGTCGCGAATCGGTATTTTACATCATCAAAGGCCGATAAAATTATGCGTAAAGTAATATCACGACTCAATGAACGAACGTCTCGTTACAAAAAGCTGTTGAACGACGAAACGGAAAGGCATTGCGACAGTAACGAAACTGAAGAAACTGCGAGGAACTGACAGATGGTTATGATGGGTGGGAGAGGCAAAACAATTTTGCGGGATGCTTTGGTGAACGGTTCTCGTATCCCTAGATTATCCTATAAATAGCCGGCTTAGACGCGGGAACATTAATATTATGACAAGTTAGTAGGATGGAAGGCAAGTTCTTCACCCGCGGCAGGTTCTCTATACGATCTGACAGGCTCCATGATGGATAATCTGCTTATCGCTCCCCGACCCCGAGACACTTCACCAGGCACTCCTTCTTCGTGCTCGCTTCCTTCCTTCCTTCCTTCCTTCCGTCCTCTTAGCCTCTCTTTGGCATCTCTCTTTCCACCGTTCTTTTTCTCTTCTTTCTTCCCGCCATAATCCAAGAGCGACGTGAAAAAGGGAAAAAGATGAAAGAGAAAGAGGACGAAAGACCGAGTGATCGCCTCTTGGCTGTGCAGAGTTTATTGGAAAAATGAAATGACGCCGGGCAATCACGACGCATCGTAGCAATATGAGAATTTTATCCTTTCAATAAAGAGCACAGGGAAAAATGGCGACGGGATCATAGAAACGTGGCATCAAAGCAGATATTACTCATAACTCTAATATTGCGTGCGACATTCGTAGCGTGCATCGATGCAGCACAAATCAGAGAAATATCGTTACGAAATTTAATTGAGTGCGCAGATCACAAAGCAAAGGTTTTTTTCTATCTATCGCACCAAGAAATGAATGTATTTTTCAACGTCATTTACGTTGATTTGATTGAAACAAAAATGTTATTAATAACAGCATGATATGCTCGCAATAGTCAATTCCATCAGATACCGATATTTAACTGAAAGATACACGTATATACAAATACTTTTATTTAACTTTCAGTCACAACAAGTGATACGAGTTATAATCCAATAAATCGTAAAATAATACAAAATTTGTAGCATAAAATAATGTTACGAAGATTCATAACTTTTATAATTCCTATATCAAACTCACACGTAATATAAATTATTTATTACTTAAGCTTCGACTGTTATAGGTATTTAATTTCTAGTTCGTATTATTTATTACTGTCAGGCTTTACAACGTAAAACAGATCCGAAACTTTATAGCTTGTGAGCTAAACGCTCTCATCTCTCCATCATCTCGTTGAATGAGATAAATAGACAATAAAAAGAATAGACACTAAAGCTCTGCTCAGTGATTAGCTGCTTTAGCGTTTATCCTTTTTTATTTTCTATCTGTCTCGTTCAACGAAATGAAGGAACGTTTAGTTCGCAAATTAAATTTTGAACAGGTCTAAATTTCAGGTAAAATATAGCAACCATATTAGAACAAGAAATAGATTAATTTTCTTCAAGTATTTTGATGTGCATAATTGCTATTAGATTTGAATACACTATAAATTATTTCTTTGCAAAAGTTCATAAGCCACATAAATTATTTATTGTATCCAGAGCATTCGCATTATTTACTGTTATTGTACTGTCCTATATCATCGTAGAATGCAATTTTCATAACAGCGAAATAAAAACCGACAAGTACCTCGCGCATATTTTTCCGATATACATTAAACGCGCACGGCGCGATGTAAGCCACGAGTGGCTCCCGCATTTCGTGCGCCGCGCTATTTTCACCGACATGGGCAGCACAAAAGTATATTATTTTAATTTACAAGTGTTTGTACAGTCGACATTTCGCACCATGTTATACGCGTAACTAACGCGAAGAACCATTAAATATCTTCAAATGTACGAAAATACTTTCGTATTAAATCACGTGTTGTAATTGGTGAACACAGCGTGGTGGACCTCTTGTAAATGATATTTATTCCTCGTATCTATTTTACTTAAAAAATTATATATCCTTTTAATTCTAACTGTTCAATTCTATGATGTTAGAAGAAAAGATGATAAAATGGGTCCTCATTTGATTTCTTTTTGTGTAACTCTTTATTTTTTAATTATATTCAAGTGAATCATATCTCAAACAATAATTTTTTATTGATTAAGTTTAATATAAAACACACTAAAATCATTAAAATAGTTCACAGAATAGGAAAAATTGTTTAAATGAAAAGATTTATTATGTTTAAATGAAAAGATTTATTATGATTTATTGTGTGATGTGACTATTTGAATGTGGTAAAGTGGAGCCTTTAAGAATTTTTACAGAATCTGGTTTCTTTAGGTCTATTTATGAAATCCAAACAGCTCGAATTCATAGAAAATTATGAATAAGTTAAGAGATATCATCAGATTAAAAAATTTCTTTCCATAAATTTATTTTCCTAGCAATACTTTTGCATCAGTTATGTCCTCATAAATGTGTATCACGAATATTTCTTCGCAGATACCTTTAGGAATTTCTTAAAATGATTTTGAAATGATAGCTACAAAGATTTTTAATAAAAAGCATCTTACATTGTTTCTCGTTAAAAATCTTGGGGCTTATATTATCCACTTGTTAAGGAACTGACAAAATTTACATTTAATTATGTTCCAGCGATACTTGATATACTTGTATTCAAACTTTTTTATCTACTCAAAATAGGAGAATAATAAACACCTTAAGAATTAATTTAAAGTATAAACTTGTTACTTATATGATCTTTAAACCGCGTTAAACCTGAACATTAAAAATCATACAAAAAAAACGTTGATACATGTATACCCCATAATAGATAAACATCAGTTAAAATATTAATGAAAAGATTACACCAATCATAGTGGCAATTGTTTCACGACTTTAACACCTATATAAAGACAGAGTCAAAAATTTTTTGCAAGAGATGATGTTTAATTACGACAAAATTTTAATTAGAATCCACGTCAGCAAAAATCCATATCATTATCACCTTCTCTCTCTTCCGCTTTATCTGATCACATATTATAAGAGTTGCACATGCTAAAATCTTATCTCTTACTCATTTTTGCTGTACGGCTCAAAAAACTTTTCATTTGAGAATTGTTTTAGATTATTTTCTCGGGATTTACCGTCAAGCAGGAGCCATGTAAATTCGACGACTAATAGCAGTAACAGTCAGACGCGTGACAAGCATCGCGCGACGATCGGGATCGGTGCGCGCAGTAATTCGGGGATCTGCGGGAAGTAATCAATGGCCTTACACGATGCGTGACGATTCAATTACAATCCGGCAGCGTAGACTTCCTGGAATTAACCGTGGATAAAGCCGGATCGAATTGTCGCGATCGAGCCTCATCGGCGTGCGCGCGCTGTCGGCGCAGCTAACCGCGACAGCCCGACAAGAGCATAAATATCTCGCGCGCAAATCCGAACGGTCGTAAATCCTTAAGTGGTCGACCAGAAAATGGCGAGGCCGTCCCGAAGAAAACCCGAATCAACGGGCCCTCGTCGGAGATTTATTGAGCATAACTCACGTCGACGTGCGCACACGCGTGTTTACACGGCCGATAGCATCACGCATCGTCGTCTAATGGCATCCATATCCGGCCTGTATGCATCGGAAACAGATGAATTGCACGGCAAGACGCGTCGCGAGCGTCGTATGTACCAATGAAACTGACGGCAGCATAAATTTAACGTTTCATAATAATAACAATACTATATCGAAATAGATCGTTATAATATGCAAAAATGTTTATGTACAATATACGATTACCTAAGAAACTTCGAATTTTTATAAAGAAATCTTGAACGTTTCCTACAAAATAATTAATTAAATCGGTAAGCATGAAAATTTTTTAAATTTACAAAATTATGGCAGAAAATAAGTTAAAATATTCTTATCACTGAAACACTTCTTTTGTACTATAAAACTCTTGTTCTGCTAGCCAAAGATTTATTTCACATAATGTTATCAAAAACTTTGTAATTAATAGTTCCTGATTGTTCTATTGTAAAGTAGCAAGAATGTAATGAATAAATTATTCGTTAATATTTTATTTCTTTGTTGCGGATTTTTCAGGACTACTGAGAGTTAATGGCATAATTCGGGCGCAAGTGACATCGCGGATTAAAGCAGCCTTTGTATTGTTGGGTAAATACTGCAATCTCGAAATGGTGAGCGTGATTCAATGAGCTTTATATATTGATGGTTCGCGACAAACGGAAGTTGCATTGTGGTATAACTGCGACCCGGCTTGAAGGTCGTTCATCCGCCATTCCATGTATTATACAGCAGAATTAACAATGGTCTTGACTATTCGATACATCAATCCTTATATATGAAATAAAATACACTGTCAGATTACAGCAACTCTGTAATAATACTATATAATTTTTGTCCCATAACCGTTTCGAAAAGTTTACCTTCTGCAAAATTTAATATTTAATGATGAATTTTAAAGGAAGAAAGAACTACTTGTAAAAAAAGGAAATCAGGAAACGATTTAATTTAATTAAGATTTTGAAACGCGCTCGGCGTTACAAGTAAAAATGTGAGAAAAGCAATTTCTACAGAAATATTCATCGATTATTTTATAGCTCGTAAAGTCAGCGTTTTTCCAATCTTCCTTTTTACGATATATTGTAAACGAATAAACTGACTAATAAAGTTCAAATCCTGAAACAGTCGGAGATCGACATTAGACGCACTTCTTCGTTTTGAAATTATCACGTTATACTGGCACTTCGCATTATTATTTGCCATAAAAGGCGACTATCCTTTGTCATCACACGGCCTGTAATTTTACACCCGTAACGTTACAAATCGAGCGACTATGCCGCACTTTATTTTATCGCGCATGAAGAGGCTCGAGAGCTCATATCGTTCCACTATCCTGCGACGAGAACTGCATATCCACTCTTTTTATCGAGTTTCGTATAAAAAAAAGAATGACACCGGCTCCTTTTTATCGCGCTTCCCTCGAGCCTACGGACCCTCATAGTCTGCTCTCAAGAGGAACATCTTTCCATCGCACACATGCTTGGGCGTGCACATATACGTTGGCGTGCGCGGTCGAAATCTTTCAATGCCGTCCGTCCTTTCTCGACTAATTAAATTCCCGTCGATCCTACGTATTTCTCCTATGCAGTTGAATAGAAATTCCCGGCTGTGAGATAGGAGCCGGGAGCCAACGATCCGAAACCGTGGAGAAAGAAAAATCCACGTAGGAAGGAAAGAAGTCCACGGAAATGACGAACGAAGTCGGAAGAAATGTGCGGACTCCGCAGGATTTGTCGGTTCTGCGCGCACGCGTCCGTGTAAGAAAGTCGATACGCGATCGTTACATGGTCCTAGAAATAAGGGAGAAGCTGCGTGTCGCGGAAATCGGAAGAAAAGAGCGAAACGGTGAATGCTAGACCGCTTGAAAGCATTGACAAAAGTTCGAAGGCGGAGTAATACCCGCCAGTAAGAAGTTCCGAATGTCTACTAACAATCTGCACTATTAGAAAAAGAGAAAGAGAGGGGGGAGAGAGAGAGAGAGAGAGAGAGAGAGAGAGAAGGAGAGCAATCCGAGCCATCTATCCGGCTGCGTTTGTGTGTCTGCCGTTCCCACTCGCACCCTTCGTAACGTAAACCACCCCTGAGACTCCGGTGCCATTTGCAACCCCCGTACAGCGTTCTGGTTTACGCTTTATGGGGATTCTAATTTACAATCCGGTTCTGCGCGCTCTGTTTCTGTCTCGCTCACCCTGCCGCATTCCATCCGATCCTGTGGTCCGCGGATGCTCCAGACTCATTCTTGCTCCCGATATACAGGCAGGCAGGAAAACTTTAATAGGGCGCGACTTCGGAAAAACAGGAACTTCCATCAGGTGCCGCCGGATATTACCATACTCGAGGCTGAGTTCACAAGGAGTATATACGAATATAGTTTGTCCGGCTTCTCTCATTCCGAAAGTCTATAATACATATTCTGCTTTGCCAGGAAAGGAATTTCGATGAATCTTGATTACATGAATCTCGATTATCATGAGATAGATATATACGACAAAATATACGATTCTAATAAAAAGAAAATGATGATTATTAAACATGAAGGAGCGCCACTGCGCTCCATTTCGATAAAATTTAGAAATAACATGAATAAATACCTATATTAATTTTTGCGTTTTCTATCAATTGTATATAAGACGGAACGATTGTTTTACTTTTTATGTAAACACTCATTGTAACACAAACACGTAAAATATTTCTCAAACGCAAATTTCAAAATAGAAAGCAAAATTCTTCTCGACGTCGAAGAAACATGTTAACATGTCGCATGCGTGGCATATCTGCTTTAAGATTGTAAAAGTGCAATATTTAATAAAAATGATGTTTTATTACGGATAATTTTCAGGAAGTTTTTGACGAGAACTACTACGTCGTGATAAACGGGCGCGTGGCAAGGCAATAGATTTTCACAGATCTATCACGCGTAAACGGAAATTCCAAAATGGCAGTCGCAACGTCCTCGGAAATTCGCCGGAAATCGGGATCGCGGCCGGAATGCCGCACCGAACATCTCGTGCTTCGAGGAGCACGTTCGAGGCGGCTAATTCTACCGTCAATAAAGTGGGACCATCCAATTACAGGCGTCCTTCCGTAAACGTCGTCGATTCCGGGCGCGGTCGCCGACTCGTCCGGAACTGTAGGAAGGAACGCGAGATAAAGCGAGAAAAAGGACGGCGGCGAGGAGAGTGCGGGGGAGGAGTGCCGAGTCGGTGGGGTGAAAG
The DNA here is from genome assembly GCF_001594115.1 of Trachymyrmex septentrionalis. Lineage (NCBI taxonomy): Eukaryota > Metazoa > Arthropoda > Insecta > Hymenoptera > Formicidae > Trachymyrmex > Trachymyrmex septentrionalis. The sequence continues at coordinate 1,211,080 of NW_017305885.1, forward strand.
AGGACGAGAGAGCCCGGGAGGTGCTCCGATGTCGAAATTAAAGTCAACGAACCGGGGATGCACCCGGTGCCAATTTGCCTCCGAGGGCCTCCCGCGGCCCTTTAATTGGAAGCAGATCGAGGTTCAGTCGCACCAACTCTGTGAGATTACGCATGATTAATACTCGACAGCGCGCTTGATCTCGCTCAAAGTCGCGCTCGAAGTTAACGGTTACCTGTTCTTCGAATTACTTCCAGCACGCCGTCCTGAAAAGCGCGTTCTTCCTTTCCATCGGCGCGAAGTCCTGAACAAACAAGCCCGTACTTCGGCTTTCGCGAAAATGTCTGTGCGTTGATTGCGCCAACTTTTACGATGTATCTAAACTAGGCTACGGATATTGCTTAACTACTGCGCATATTCCGGTAAACACTCTCTTTGTTTGAGTATAAATCGATATCCTTCTACATAAACGGGATTTTGTAAGGATAACTAACTTCTTATGAGTTGAACGAACAATGGAGTTGCTAACGATATTTGTGAAGAATATAATACATTTTTGTACATTTTTTAGATACAATTTGTAGACTCAAATATACAAGATTACTTGAGAACTGTC
>NW_017305885.1:1211774-1226384 GCF_001594115.1 Trachymyrmex septentrionalis
CCGATATTTGTGAAGAATATAATACATTTTTGTACATTTTGTAGATACAATTTGTAGACTCAAATATACAAGATTACTTGAGAACTGTCGAGCGCGTTCAAAGAAGAATATTCGCACATTTCAGTGATATTATTTATTTAATGCAATTAAAAATCAAGCAATTTTAATATATCCCCCTCCCCTTGGTGTAGAATGTATAATAAAAGTCATATGCAGGAGTTATATGACGATGCTTAACCGTAAATCTTCGAAAGAGTCAAATATGTATATGAGAGATCACGGAGCGCAGTAGTAAAACGAAATCTATGTCAGACGTAAGTCGAGCGTTTCAGTGGAATCCGGCGAATCAGGTCAGACGCACGGAGCAATACCGAGAAAATGCTCGACGTGAAACGAAGGCGAAAGGACGAGAAAGAATGCTGTTCATAAGTGTGTCAGCATCAAGCATCAGGTGCAACTGGAATGTACAACATTAAGTTTCAAAGGATGACGCCTAATAAGATGATAATTTGATTTATATGTGTGCGTGCGTATATGTGTGTTGCGTGTATAAAATATTTTTCCCTGCTGAACACTTAATTATTATACTTTAATTAACTATAATAGCATTGTGAGCAAGCGTATAAGAAAACGTCTTGTATACGGATCGATTAATCTTAATTAACACTTTTAGGAAGATAAACTTCCCTAATATCTCTGGAGGCGGAATTTATATACAGTTTAATAAGGAAATACCTCTAAATAAAGCTGTTCCAAATAAAAATAATTCTTTCATACAGTTACACAATGAGGCTATCTCTTAGATATGCTTATATTTAATCGTTGGTATATATTTTAAATAAAATTTGACGCTAATTAAATTTTAATTAAGCTTTTCAAAAAGCAATGTAACATGATCACTTTAATGAGATCGAATAAATATTATATTATTTCGTTCAGCAATTCTTCAACTAATTTAAAAAAATTTTCTTGAAACTTTTATCTGCACTCTAAATTTTTGAAATTTCACTCCAAGAAAAATGATAGTTGCGTCAATACGGCAAGGAGTGAATTTCACTTCACTCCTTCAGAAGTGAATTTCTTAACCTAAGCTAAAAAATCAACTTTAATGATTGATATCTCGTTTCGCAAGACAGAGCGACGCCTTTTTCTGCCATATTCGTTCATTTTGTGCAAAAACATGTCGAATGAGCCTAATAATTCTTAGATTAGACGTAAGGAGATTAAACTTAATATTTATCAGAGTGAAATTTTAATTTCTCCCTTCAGAGAGTGAAATGTACTCACTCTCCACATAGATTGAAAATTGACTCCCATTTGAAATGATTTTTCACTCTCTAAGAGTGAAAATTTCACTCCTGTCGGACTGGCGCAACTATCACTCTTTGTGAAATTTCACTCCCAAAAATTTCGAGTGTAGTATTCCGACTTCTCGTGTGAGAAGCGAAATTCGCACTGCCATCGTTTTCTATAAATGTTTGACATAGCGTGTGATACATCGAGACACCAACGGGGACATTTTGCCAAACGATAGCAAGGGGATTGCAGATATAAGGAAAATTGAAAGAAGGAAAAAGCAGTCGGGCACACCTTATGCAAATCGTAAGATAGGATAATAAAACGGAGACGTAAAGGCAAGATGGCCGTTTTCCCTTATTCTTATACTCGGTAACTCTCATAAATTCGCTCCCTAGCCTGTATCAACGAGACGCCGTTTCTCGTCCTACCTGTTTTACGCGCGCCATTGTCAGAGGAAGATAGGCCATAGTTCGATCTTGGAGCGAGAATTCTTTCGTTCGCTCTCGTCTGTCCCTCGCTTTCTTCGCTCGTCCATCCTTATACCATATCATCCACCAACATATTGCAAGGGCATATGGCATTCATGTTATGTACGTATCTCCCCGCTGGACACACGTGACTCGTGATATATGTAGGTATGTGCAGTCCCTGCGATATGTGCACTGGCTGGAAGAAGCACTCTTTGTTATAAGAACGGCGAATCGCGTTATCGGACCTTCTCTCGTCATATTCCTTCTATCACTATAGTAGCTACATGGTATCTTTGACATTGTGTAGCGTTGGACGTTTATTATATGTATACTGGACGAAGGCGAAACTTTCCAGATGACTTTTAAGTTACATTCTATCCAGCTACAATTTCATGTTGCAGAGACAAGATGGACATTCGTGTTTTTATAGATGTTTTTTAATTTACTAATTGTTAAGTTAATTTACTATTTGTTGCATTTGCATTTGAAGTTTCATCGAGACTTTATATTAATAATTTCAAAAATTGGACAAATAACGAGAATAAATCAATACTCTATCTTATGTCATATTTATATAAGTTACATATTAGCAATCTTAATTCATATAACGATATCACTAATCCATTAAAAATCTGTTTTTTAATATAATAATTTTGTGTATTTTTCCTAAAAGCTTAGAGAAAATAGGAAATATTTTGATATTATCATTAATATTTATTAGAAAGGAAAAAAGTAGAAAAGATAAACACGGTATAAAACATTTCATTTTACATGACACGGCTAATAAAAAAAAATAACTAATAGATTTACATATTCACAATTTTTAATATTACATGATACTTAAAAGATTTCATTTGAAGTCTAGTAAAAATTTGTTTTTAGAAAATATATAGATGATATAAAAAATGTTTTATTTAAAATATTAACTATGAAATAATACAAAAACACCTTTTTCTCTCTATAAAAAAAAAGATCTTTTCTCAATGGAAACAAATAAAAGAGAGAAAGAACAAAACTTTGAAAAACAGAAATTAGAACAAATGCGTTATATCGAAAATCTTATTACCTTTTTAATATTATAATTATTTTTAGAAATAGCTAAATGAAACGTTAAGGCGGTACTAAAATTCCATATAAATTGCTCGCGTGGTATACACAAAATAGCCTGAAGGCTTGAGTTCCAATCTTTTAATAATTATATCCACAGATAATAACTACATTTTTTCTAACATTATTGTAAGAGAAATAATTTCAAGAAGAATACGATGTATACAACACACAGTACAGTAAGTTTCAATAAAATATACATACAATATAAAAACAGTTTAACAGTTTTAATAAAAGTCTTATTACGAAATATATACAATGTATACAATCGTTATAAGAAACATGATTCTTGCCAGTATACGATTAAATTGCTCGTTTAACAAAGTATAAATGATCTTTTCAATGGAGATATGGAACTTACTCACGCAAAACACGTTTTCAGAGTGGAATTCCTATCACGTAGACTGTGAAAAGCTGCCGTCACGCGTTGGGCAAACGCAAATTCGGGCAAAGTTTACCCTGCTCGATCGGAGGGTGCCGCTTCCGTAGGGGTGTGTACGAAGCGTAGCGCAATGGCCGGACGTTGGCGCAATTAGGAAACAACTGCGTTGGCGGCCAGCCACTCGCTCGGATAGATAATTGGTTTCCTCTTATTCCGTTGTCTCGATTGCCGCTCGAGCGACATTCGCGAACTGCTAATTGGCGCGACGTGTATCCCGCACCTATTCCAAAGCCATCCCTATTCGCGATTTTCTAGACAATACGAAGGTCGGAGAGATAAGTGTGGGAGAAACATCCGCCTGATTATTGATTGCCATGACGAAAGCAGTGATCTTTGTTTTGTTTCTCCATTTTAGTTTTTTTTTTAAGTAAGATTTTTCTTTTATTTTCTCTAACGCGAGCAATTATGTAAGAATAATGTAGTCATTACGAAACTTAGACGATGCCAATTCTGCACATAATCAACATTAGTAATACGAATCTTGAGAAAATATTAAATATAATTTAAGAAAAAAAAACGTTAAGGATTTTTTTCTAATTTTTGTATCCTTTTTTCCTAGATTTAATTTACAGAGTTTGCGGTAATGATACTGACTTTCGATTAAATGATATCCGAGATGCGAAAACATATAACATAATTAAGAATATTAATCACACTTAGACCTCTTGTCGTAGGTAATTTTAATATAAAATCTGTCTTAGTACGAGATGATGGATAGAGTTTAATAAACTTATATCAGGTATGCTCCAATTTTTCTCACGCGAGAATACGCTATGTATGGCACCGGTGTATTCAACGTAACAAACACCGCGGGAACTGCAAAATTGGAGCACGATCTCTATAGGATCGAAGACAATACGATATTTTTACGCGTCGTTTTGTTAACTGGAACCTCTATTCCCCGCAGTAAACAAGGGATTATCGTTCGGGGCACGGTTCCAACTTCGCCAGATTTATTTTACAACTAATATTTGCTAAGGGCGGCGGCGTAGCTCGCCACGGCGGAGCTACGGAGTCTCCGTTATCCCGGAACGCATGTCGCCGAGGATAGTAAGAACCCTATAGAGACTCGCAGTAAGGAGAAAAGTAAGAAACTGGCCGCGCTCTCGCTGCTAGACAGGCTGCGATAAAGGAATTTATGTCGACGCGAGATTTACGTCCCTTTACGCTTTTACAACATACGCGAGAAGCCGCTAGCACCAACGGCACGTACGGTACATTCTATTGTGTGTACACGTGTATGTGTGCACACATATACAAGATGCATCTAGCGTAATCGAGCAACTATACCGCGCGACAACGTCGCATCAGTTTACGGGCAAAACCACCAACGCAGGTTTAGTCGCACGCCGTTGCATATGATACATGTATGCATTTCGAAACGTCTTCTTTCAAAAGTTCGCGTTGACGTACAAATATTGGAATGGAAGCGAAACGTGACTTCTAAAGATACCACCGAACTCTTTTGACGTCATTTTGACAACAACGCGACGCGACGTGAGGAATCGACAAAATCTCCGAATGGACAGTAGAACTTATAATATTATTATTTCTGTTCCTTCATTATTCTAAAGATATATATATTTTCTAATGCTTTCTAATGTCGCCTATATTTTTTATAAATACTCGAGAATATTTGTTATTATTTGTCGGAAACTAGTTTTGACATCACGCTAAAGAATTTATTAGCGTATGTAATTATTAGCGGATATAGAAAGCGGATTAAAAGACAAAGTATTGTGTAACATAAAATTCTACTATCGTAACTAAGAAGCAGTTTATGGGATATATACTTTACTTTCGTACGCGCCAACTTTATCACGCTTTACGACGACAATCCGTCGAAAGCACCCTGTACACCTGTTCCCGTATGTAGTTGCGTGAATGCAGTTTTATACTCGGAAGAAAAGAAGAGGGAGAAAGATAGACAGAGAGAGAAAGAGACGTAAACGGTTGAATTCTTTGGAAAATCGCATTCATCCACTGAACAGGCAACAACCAGCAATTCTTTCAGGCCACGGCACCCTCGCAGAGGGCCGCAGAGGGCGGGCGACCCCTTAACCGAGTTTACTTCCATCTCGAAATCCTCCCTTCCGTTCACTCGACTTCATACACGTACACACACGCACACGCCTCATTCTCACTCGATTTTCCTCGAGCACCGTTGGTCGCCTCTTGACTTCGCTTCTAGCACGTCCCTCTAACACGTTGGAGGTTTGCACTTGCAGACTTGGGACGCTCGCATGATGAAATGGGATGAGACAGAGGCGAGACAACGGGCTGTATGAAGAAAGTGGAGTATAAACTCATATTCAGGAAACGGCGAGTATAAACTCTGTTTTACAATAAGGAAGCTAAGTTTATTCACAGTCCTAGGTTTTACTCCTTCGTCGTCAAGACGTGTGTACAGATGAGAAGTTTATGTTTAAATTGGGTACGAATAAAATGTACTACACATTCCTCAGTATAAACGAATGCTCAAAGCAAATGCTTCCCATATGCATCCAAAATATATACTTTTATTCACAAATGCGAGAAAAGTCAAGTTGTATGAAGTGCGTTAATGTTAATGAAAAGAACTGAAAGTTATATACAATAATACAAGTTCAGATCCAGACTAACTAATAGATCAGAGTAACAAAGAAAAATCAATAATAATTAATTTCATAAGTGTAATAAAATATGAACAATCTTTTTGAAATTGATTTCTACAAAACGTTTTTCAAAAGTGCAAACTCTCGTTTTCCAGGACGCTTTTAAGAAGTCACGGAATGACTATCAAACTAACAGGCATGTTGAAGCTCGTTGAGAAAAGAAGAAAATATCATTCTCAAGGGTCGCACATGGTCCGCCTAGAAACGGTCCTTTAACCACTCGACGTGGTACCAAGGCGACTTTCATGTAAACGACCGCAGAAACGGAAGTGCGACTAAGAGAGTCAACGAAAAGTGTTGGAAAGGTTGGTCACGACTGTCGTGAAAAAGACAAGGCGAGTAAGTAGAAACAGAAGCGGAACGGGGAACAACGCAGAGCTCGCGACGGAACAACGCGCTGCTTGCAAGCGGCGTGTAATGCGTTGCGGCCAAGCAAAAAGAAGGAGAGCCCTCGCGGGAAAGCTTCATTAAGCAGACACCGCTCTGGAGAGATGGCGGTGGTGAAGTGGAAGAAGCGGAGGATGAGGAAAGTGGAAAGAAAAGAGGACTGAGAGAGAAAGAAGGGCCCAGCATAAACTGTCCCGCTTTGTGCGGGAAATTGCGTTTTAATTCCCACATTCAAGGAAGGGAAAGGGGCTTGGTTACCAGCCGGCGGCGCTCGTATACACGCCGTACACGACCCTCATGCATTTTACATGGTCACCACCTGGCAGCGCATTGCGTCGTGCTGTGTAAAGGAGCGGTCGCGAAGCCGCGACGCAGGAAAGCGGCCGCTTATCATCAACGGGCGAAGACCACCCTCAGAATCTTCGTCGAGGTGATTCACTAGCCTCAGGAAGAAGAAATTCTAACATAAGACGGAAGCAGCTTCCAAGCTTTTCATTCCTGCAAGGGCGAATTAACGCCGACTGGAAAGTAGATTCTTTGAGAGAATCTTATATATCCTTTGATATTTAACAAGCGATTATACTTATTTATATGTATATATCCATTGCCGCTGTATCTCACAATCAAATATGGATTGCATATTTATCTTGCCAAAATAAATTAGTTGTAATATATAAAAATATATAAAAAGATATATTTATGCATACTTATTTTTCAGAACTGGGAAGATTATTTTTTTAAAGTAACTTAAGTTACAGTTTATACAGTTTCTTTTCCCTCAAAAAATATATAAGTAATTACCGTTATAAAATACCGATTTTGAAAAGTAACACGCTACAGGTATAGTTACATAAAAAGTAGCTAATCGTTATTTTTCAGTTGCTTTTTTGTTAATTTGTTGTATTTTATTGCATTAACTATTTTAAATACAAGAATTTGATACATTTCTAATTTGATATACTAAATTATTTTATTCATTTTATTAAACATTCGATTATAAGCTATATTATTTACAATAAATTAATATATACATTTTATAACAAATTTAATATTTATAATAAATTATAATAAATATATACATTTGGAATCAAAATTACGGGATCAATGTGCGGATTAAAACGTGTTTACATACTAAAAGGATCTTAGCTTAATTTTTAATATAAGTATTTATAGAATGTGATGATTTGTATTGGAAATAAAATATGTATCAATTCATTTTAAACTTCTGAACACTTCATTTTGGTTAGCCTATACTTCGACGAATAAGTTTGATATAAAGCAAATAAATTATAAAGTAAATAAACTATAAAAGTAATTATTGGGCTAATTCTAACTTCGTTACAAGTAACGAGTTAATCAGATTAAATTCTTATTCTATTCAACTAGTTGAAGAATAAAATTAACTTTGTTTAATACCGAATAAATCTACTTTAATTCTTTTCACAAATCTTGTAACATTTGTTTTATTCCAAACTATCAATTTTTTATTCTAAATTCTTACATTCACGATTCAAAACAAACGCTTTGCGACATCGCATACATTATGAAAAAAAATAGGAAAAATATTTCGCGGTAAAATTGCTGCTTATTTGCATTTGCTATGCTTTACGGATACTATGCTTTATGGAGTGTCACATCTTAATGAACGCGACTTTTATTTGTGCATACACAGCGCCAATTTATTGATCGTGTACCTTCGCAATGTGCCTAGCAAACCGCAAGTTTTCTATCTCGGTCGCGGTGATTTACATAAAAAAGCATCCGTATTCAGTAGCGCGTCTCTCATGAGCGAAAATGCCCGAGATGTAGTAAGTCGAACATAAAATTCCTAAGAGACAGTACGACGTTTGCGAACTTTGCAGTTACTTTAGCGGAAATTACATCGGACTTTTTGCGCCAGTTTCCGCCCTAGCTACGCTTGCCAACGAAATTATAAATCCACCGCCGCTTTTTGCGGCGCTTGATATTCTCGGTCATTTAATCGTACACGGCTACCAAACCAGATATACATCATTACCGTCTTTTCATCACCCTCGTGTGCACTTCTTACCAATGGTAAAATATAGCAGAAAAAGGAAATGCTTCCCTTCAACCTTTAATCTTTTGAACAAGTGCATCTGATGATTTTTTACTAATAAATCCGTAAATAGCAATTACGTTCCTCTGTAATGCAGTAAAAATAAAATTATAATACGTATAATGGAAAGTAACGTTTTTACAGAAAATATTTCACGTGTTTATTATTGTAATGCACACACGTCAGAGACGAAAGTCACATCAAATCGTACTGATGGCAAGATTACATTGAAAAGCAAAGCAGGTAATTTCAGAATTGTTTACGGAAAACAATTACTGAGTTAATTGCGTTTGAGTTGGCTGATCCATACAAGCTTCGTTAATTCCACTGTCTAAGTACTTGGTGAGAGGTGCCGAATTAATTTCACCGCGCATGTCGAAGACGTGAGCCTCGTTCGACGTCGTGTGTGTGTTTGTGCTTTCGCGAACCGTTCTAGATTGCGCATAAAGCGCAGATCTAATCGACTTTCGTTTGCCAAAGGAAACAAGCAAAGCCTTCTCCTTCGCGAAGCACGTAAACAATCACTAATAACAATTGCGTGTTATAATCATCTTAAGATAATATTCTTTAAAAAATGCATACAACAATTAATTCATAAAAATAATGAGTAATATATAATACTAAAATATGTACAAATGTAACAAAATTTTTGCAATTCCAGCGTTTCTCAATTATATTTGAAATTCCACAAAAATCGCATAATATGAAAAGCTCTTAGAAACCGATGATTGCATAACTTCAATAATGCTTTACGATTTCCAAGTTACGCGATATGCCTCTTTGACTTTTTGCGAGATCTAAGGGAAGAAAGCTAGGAAGAAGAATGGGGAAGGAAGAAGCGCTCGCATAAAGACGATTGTGCATCGGCAAAGAGGTGCAATATTCTTAGTGCCTCAGGGAATGTAGATTCGACGAAGCAGACTGACCCGCGGGCGAAACCTGCTCCAGTTTGCGTATATACTAACACTTTCCTATATTATTTCCACATTTCTTGTATTACGTTTTCTGTATTTCTCTCTCGCATGCTCTCATTTTCTGGCTTTATCTAAAAAAAAAACGACTATCTCCAATCAACCCCACATTGCAGAAATTATTGTTGTGATGCAAAAGATTTGAGAAACACGATATGTATAAACAATTATTTTTAGAGGAATTTATTTCTTTGTTATATTTTTCTCACTATGTGTGTATGTGGTGCATTGCGATGCTATTAACCACAGTTGTTCGAGTATCAAAAAATTTTTGCCACGGATTGACCAACCAAACGACGATTGCGGATTCCCTCTTTTTCGCCCTCTCGCGTTTAATCTTTTGCTTCTCTCACCATACTCTGTCAATTCGACAGGCGGTGCTAGCTTTTTTCCGAGTTTCACACGGCAGACCGTGGAATCGTTCTCGTTTACGGTCCATTCAAACATTCCCGAGCGAAGTTTTCAAACGCGGCAAGGGTAGGAAATCAAACATATTCGTATAAAGTGCGCTACACGAATTCAATAGAGTATCGCTAAAAACTCTTGCACGTTCGAAATATCGTGGCTGCGAATTGTGGTATGGCTCGCAAATATTCCATCACCGCTTCTATAGGTGCCACCGCGTTTTCTGTTATCACACCCGATTTTTCGGATTTGTATCATTTTTTTATGTTTTTTATATCATACATTGTACGGCATATGTAGATATAATTATTTGTTCATAAATGTTTAAAACGTGTAATGTAAATTCATAATTTGTTATTTCGTTTAACAGCTATTAAGCTTAAAATATTACATAACAACATGTTCTCATAAATTTTTCATCACAGAAATATATCAAAACAAAAATATTCTACAAAACAGATTGTAATAAGAATTTCATTTTCACGTATAATTCAATTAAACTCTCTTTAGAGATTTGGAATTTTAACACATCTTTAAAAAAATTATATCATAATATTTTTAACAGATTTATAATTTTTATTTATATTTCACAGAAATATATTTTTATTTATATTTCCATAAAAATTATTCAAAGCATTTAAAGGATCCATTCTTTCAACTATAATTAAAAGAATAAATCCCGGGATAAACACATGTCTTTTTTTATTCTAAGTCCATTTTATTATTTTTTTACAAATTATCTCATAATAAAACAGATTTACAATTTCATTATTTAAAAAAATAATAAAATATCTTACGCATTAATTATTATGAAAAAATGTTGAAGTTATCTGAAGCGAAAAGAATTCTCGCATAAAAAATAATGCGAACGATTTATCGTTATAAAACATAAACTAAATAACATTTAGGGGAACGTTACACCGTTCGTTAGTAAACGCGCAAATCTTTTCGAGCCACTTGGCTAGGGTCAGTCGTTTCGTTCAAAGAGTCTCATGGGAATGGAAGATAAGTAAAGACGCACGAAGAGCGCTAAAGTGAACTCGCAAATAACCGAGCAAACCCTAGATAAGGGTCGGCGGTGATTGCCCTATAAAATATGTATCCAAGCGTCGACCTTTTCTCTTTTGTACGATCCTTCCTTCTCGTCACACTTGTGTCTTCCCTCTACCTTCGTAACCGACATGACCATCTTTCGATGCTTTCCCTCGAGCAACAAACCGCTGACATCGAAATATCGTGAATCCCTCTGCATAGGGTGTCCCAGATGTGAAATACACTTTGCATTATAGACAAGGAGTCAAGCTCGGAGAAATGTTGCTCGCTTCCGTATGAATGACTAAACATATGAAACAAGTCCAAGATAACAAAATCTTTTATTTTCATCAAAGTTCAGATGGAATTTCCTTAGACGTCTTCGGAATTTTTGAAGCTCCGTTAGTAAAATATTAAATGTTGAAAGTTAAGTTCTACTACGTCATGTCAACTCATATTTTCGGCAAGAAGCTGTTCGATTTCAGATTTGTCGAAAGAAATATGGTAAGTCCAAGACATCAACGTATACATATATGACAAGTATGTTGTCTATAGGTCTTTACGCGCTATACGAAGCGCCCTTTTCGTGTCCTCCCAGGATATTTTCGGCTCCTTTACTTTATTGTTTGTTTCTCTTCGCTAAATCTCGAACCTTTTACCCACGTCACTCTTCTTCCTTCTTGCCCTATCTTCGTGTATATCGCCCCCGCGGCGCTCTTTGTCGAAAGAGTTCCACGGAGAACAAAGTGGATGGAGGCATTCCTTCTTTCTCCTTCATCTAGAGTGGATGGGGAATGCTATAAAAGAAAGTGGCAGTTTCGATGAGAGAATGGAAACTCTGATGGAAGAAGCGACGGCGTATCTTTTGCCCTCCCGTTACGGACATACGAAAGTTTGTATACGCAAGTTCACACTCTGTTGAAAAAAGTACGACGTCGGGCGCCGAAAAATATTTCGCGGCCTCTCAGCCTTCCTTTTTCAATCCTTTGATGGCGAGTGCCGGCTGACGTAGTTCTCAGGGAGACCCGTTGTGGGATAACGTGCCGAAATTATTTTTGGCCCACGGCCACAATTCCTCACCGTATAGTCCCTACACTATAGGAATAGCATCTGAGACCGTGACAAACTCGCGTGTGTTTCATTTACGCATTGTCGACAATTGTCATGTACTAAGTACAAGATTAAAATAAATATAAATATGTATAAATATAACTAAAAAATTATTCAGCTTAACTGTTGAAGATGATATTTGAGATTTTGACAATTTAATTATTTAATTCCAGAGCATTTCATTTTGTGTTACTAATATTTTTGTTTCCTATTGATTTTTAGTGAGTATGATAACAATAAATGAGATACAAATATGGAAGGTATTCATTCCAATCAATGCACGCGTTTCAAAATTTCAAATAAAAGAATTTCATTGAAAAAATTTGTCGAATTATTATAATAAATATTATAGTAGCTAAATTCGAAAGGTATGAAAAACAAATTTGTGCTGCAGCACCATCGCCTCGTCATCGTCGTTGTCGATAAAGTAATATTGATAGATAATTTCTTCGATGTTCTCTATGGTGAATGCATTATCGGGAGCAAAGATGCGCGCAAGGCACGGATAATTTTATTAGAACATTTCTCTCGAAAAGTTTGAAATCATATTATTTCGAAGTTCCACAGCTCTAATATTGTCTCACGCGTTAATACGAGTCGCTGCTACTAATTGTAGTTAATAAGTTATATAATTATCAAACGTATGTATATATTACAAAATTTATCTATACTCGCTTGAATGAGAGAATGTATGGAGAGTTATTACGAATGTTCGATATTATTACATTAGTATATAGCATAGATATTACTTTGGAGGATCAATCATTAAAGTATGATCAAATATCGCAGAATATCATGTTCCGGAGTAAATTTGATACAACTATCTGTCATAATTTAGAGTTCGTGGAAATTCCTTGATGTAAAATTTATATAATTTGAATCATACAATACAATATCATTCGACGCAGAACCTTTGAGATCCTTTATCGAATTGAATTCAATATAACGCGTTGCATAATTCTTCATTCAAACCAGTATGCGATTATATTATATATGCGGAAAATTATACTTTTGAAATCTCCATAAATTCCATCATAAAAGTTAATAAAAGTAAGTAATACAAATTCTTTAATTCATGTTTGATTAGTCGATTAGATTGATTGAGAAGGAAAAATATTTGATCTTCACTCATTTCCGGAAAACAGATTGAATCGCAAAAGATTAATCAAAACTATTTATGGCTCTGCAGTCGCGATAAAAGAATTCACAAGAAATAAGGCGATATAAACGTTCGAATCTCCTTGTAACATTTAAAGTATCTAAACCATCCTTCCGTTTTATATTACTTTAAATTTTTCGTGTCGCTTATCGATATATCACGCAAGCAAATGACTCCTGTCATAACCGAACGAAAATCTGTTTAATATTAACGAGAGGTCACGAGCGTCGGAAACGAGTCTTACCGAGCGACGACATGGCCGCGTCGAATTTAAATTCACGCGAATTTTGCAGGCCCGTAGAAAATCCGTAGGAAAAATCGACGAGGAATATCTACATATCGACAAGATGCCGTAGACACAGGCTCGCATACTGAGATGCCTCATACGATATTCCGCTATTTCCTATGCGAGCCGCCTATTATATGGGAGGAAAAAGAGATCGTCGGGGCACTCATCGGAATATTCTGCCCTGAAAAACCTTGCACTCAAATTTCCTTCGGACATGCGTTTATTTTGCACGATCTTCGAATCGATTTTCATCAAACATGGAGAGAACACGTCGTTGTAAATAATGCTCCAATGCAGTAGATAAAAGAATAAATATCTTCACAGCAGATAGATTCTACGAGGTGTATTTGCAGAGATCTTTTGACTTCATATCAAAATGTCCGTACCATCGCATCATATCGAAACGTGCAAATTTTTACGAAGCGAATCTCAGGCGATGAATGTTTTTATGCTATCTATCGGCTAAATGTGCATGGGCGAGTATTTAGATTCTTAAAAACCTACTTTATAATCCGCCAATCGAGCCTGTCATCCAGACGATAAATGATGAAGCTATTCTTGCAATTTACATTGTTAGTGTGTCGATTGGGTAAAGCAATATTTTATAAGTTTCATATAAGGTAACCGGATTCTGCATGGTACAGTATTCAATATGTCCTACTTACTGTTCATGGATAATTACATGATGAATTTAACAGATATCATTAGTAAACAGTAAGTTGTGTAGGTTGTTCGTTGATTGCACTAGTTTATTGCTTTCCGTTATTATCAATAAAGCAAAATGTAGAACATTGTACGTGTGATGTAATATTTTATAGATGAGTAATATTGCTTTCTATAATTACCAAAAGATGATAATTCTAAACTCATATTTTTTTAACGTCCAGAAATGTTTTCTCCTTCAAATTTGACCATTAATTTTCAATTTTATACAACAAAAAATTAGAAAAAAATCACAAAACTTAAATAGGTCAGGGTTCGATTATTTTATAAAATAAAAAAATAGTGACAAATCTCAAAATAAAAATTATATAAATATTTAACTCCGATTTTTTCACTATTACTACGTAATATTGGATCAATTGTACACATTGCAAGATTAAAATTCATCAAACAAGATTGTGCATATATTTCTATGAAGTATGAATCTGTTTATTTCTAAAGAATAATATAATTCAATATTATAAATACATACAAACACACACACA
>NW_017305885.1:1226394-1228976 GCF_001594115.1 Trachymyrmex septentrionalis
CACACACACACACACACACACACACACACACACACACACACATACAATATATATATATAAATTGAATAAATTATTATAAATACTAATATTTGTGAAGTCTCTACTAATATTAGTCCCTCTAAAATATTTTTAAATTATGTGCCATGTCTTTCAAAGTGCATTAAACATTCTCAGGACTTTCATTTTCGCAACAATAACATGAAATAAGTAGAGAGCAGAAATGTGTTTGCGAGTGATATGTGGAAGAAATGCATTTCGTTACTTCGTGCGCAAACAGCAGCGGTGATCCGGGATACGTCAGAATAATGCAAACAAATTGCGCGCGTTGCCATTTGGTACTGATATTTGTCCTTCCAAAAGTATCAGACACGACAAACTCTTAATAAGGCAGATATCATGACGGATATCCGGAGGACTTGGCACGTTTTGATGCGTAAAGAGGGTAAAATAGGATTCATCCGAGCGCGCAAAATCGGAATAATGCCTTGACACTATTCCCCTACGCTGAAGAATATGCAGAGCTCTCAGGCTCGCATTTGTCGAGGCGATAAACGTGAATATTTTAGTATTTGACCCGCTGACGATATCACATCTCCCTACGAGAAAGTTCACATCCTAAGAGATTCACTTTATCTTCGACATCCTGGTAGGGGAGTAAGCAATTCTCACGAGCCGAGACACGAGAAGGAAAGTGAACAAGCAAATATCGTGAAACAAACAAATCGAGAAAACAATTGGTAGCAAATAATCAAGTTTGATTTGTTTGAGAGCGAAATACGTACAGATTGGCTAACACAGAACAGAGATGAGTAAACAGTTTATACAACTTTAACTCAAATTTATATAACTTTAAGGAAAATTTGTATGATGACAAATACGTAATATTATTTGCACGCACGTTATTCTTAAATTATTTGATATTATCACCATTAATATTTGAAATATTAATATTCAATATAAGAAATATAGGATATAAATAAAAATATAATACATTTATTGATACATATATTATGACAATCTTAACACATTATTAACAATCTTAACACGTTTATTGAAAATATAACTTGAAAAATTTTTTTAATTAATTTCAAAGGCCTTGCCTTTATTAAAAAAATTATTAAGTAATCGTTTATCGCGCGAAGGGATATAAATGCAAGCAATTTAAAATTGCCGTTGAAGAATACGTTGATAATGCTAGAAAATGGCAGTGAAATATAACTGCCCATTAATTCCAAATGCCCAGACCACCCAGCGACCAAGCTAAGTAGTCGTTCTTTCTTGGGAGTATATGTCTTTGTCTTTGCAGAGTCGCGATTACGAGACTAGTTTGTCACGCGATAGTCGAGAATCACGGAATCCCATCGGTCTTCAGAAATCCTACTGCGTCCAACAACGTCCGGGGCGTCATGTATCATACAATCCTGCGCAGATGTCACGGGCGATGATTACAGTACATGTTCGCATCACAGTTCAGAACTCAATCTGAATCAATTACAATCTATTAGGTGTCTAGTTACCGCTTTAAAGAATATGTCATCGTTAATTAATTGATCCTAACAGACATCTGGATATCATGTTGGACTCGTAATGAAGTGAACTCCAGAACTCAGATATAATTAATATACTATTATATCAACACATCGAAAAATTTCTAAACTTCTAAATTCTTTTAAAAAGTATTTGAAAATTTAGATACAGATCTGAAAATAATTTTATTAAGCTAAAATAATTATGCAGGAAATTCAAACTGGTTAAGCTAAAATGTCGAAACATTTTAAAGCATTGCTCATCATGCTTGAGAATCCTAATTGTAATTGTTTTGATAGCCTAGCAAAATTATTTTCAAATTTATATCTATAGCTAAATTTTTAAATATTTCTAATAAAATCGTTCTTTCTGTGTACGTCTTGTTCGTGTAATTTTAGACTGGAATTCACCGTAAACGCACTTGAGCATTACGGAAAAAGTTCGAATTCGACGCTACATTGATCTCGAGAGGAAGCACCTATGCGACACGAAGGGATAGCGTTCCGTATAGCAACGATTGGATCGGGCAATGCACCTCGCTTCGATGTCTTCTTCTGTACACGAGCGTTCGCTTTCGGAGAGTTACGTGAACTTTATAACTCCGAAGGAAACCGAGGGAAGGAATGGGTAGTAACAAAGCAGAAACTGCGGTGCTGTCGTATTCGTTTCACGTTCTTCTTGGTGGACCACACAGAGATCGGTTGTCGTGTGAATCGACCTTTGGCATGTGTCGGAACAACGTCAATGTAATTTCGCTGAAAACGATCAAGATGGAACTACCGAAACAAAGTAGAACTTTCGTCGTATTTATATTTCGCCATTAGTTTCGCCCGTCAAACATGTGTAGCTCCGAAAAAATCTGCAACTTGTCTGAATTGCATTTTCCGCGAATGACATAAACGTGACTGGAATTCTGTTTCTTAATTTTCTGTCAGTTTCCAATTTTTCTCGAGGTTAAACGTAAAAATTATTAAGATCACAAATCAATTGAGAAAATCCTTGGCACAATATATACATACCTCAGTTTCTTTCAAGTAATTTATCTGGAACATTTA
>NW_017305885.1:1229076-1240353 GCF_001594115.1 Trachymyrmex septentrionalis
TTGATTGTCCTTGGCACAATATATATATATACATACCTCAGTTTCTTTCAAGTAATTTATCTGGAACATTTAAACGTGAGAAAGGCGATATTACGTTCCGCGATAAAAGTTACCGCTTCCGTTTGTTCTTTTAATGGGCCATATCGTGCCATATCGCACTTACGATCAGATCTTGAAGATTGTTAGCAAAAGGAAGCTGCCGATCGAAAGATCCCACCACAACTGGACAAGACCCAACTACGTCTGGACATTTAAGCTGGGCTTAATCATTTAATCCATTGACATAGATCTCTTTGTGTCGGTACAATGGATCGAGCCTGGCTAGAACGGGCCGTAACTACTTTCGATGCCGTTCAAGTAACTTCATGTAGCTACCGCTATCCTTAATCGGATCTTCCTAACTTTTGTGAGCCGAAACTAAAATCGGGTCTCAAAAGAACCGAAAGATTTGGAAGTGAGCGAGGAGGAACGCTGAAATACGCTAAAAGTCTTAGGTTCTACTTAATTCAAAGTCAACAGCAGCGCGATAAATTTGCATGAAAAATAAATACATTTCTGTGAGGATATGCATAAGATATATGATTGATAACAGGATAACGTATTATACGTATACATAGTTGTTTTAAATATAAAACCTAAAGTTTCACATTCACCTGTTTTTACCTAATCTTTTACCTTTCACAGAAGTTATTGCATGAAAGTCGTGCAATCCATTAAAAAAATATCAAAGTTTATTGAACATACTCGTTTGTATATAACAAATCTGCAACGGGCATCTTTTAATCCTGCAATGCTATCCCAAACAGCGAGCGATTTAATCATAGGAACTCTTAAAATAGACTTCAATCAAGGCACACTGTATTCCGAGAATTCGCAATTTCCCGAAGCGACAGCTGCAGTTGGAAAAAAGTAGACGAAAGTGAAATCAAATAGGACGGCGCGCCGGCAGTCCCAGATTTCTGATGCATGCAAAACTCGAAAAGCGCGTCACGCTGCAACTGGGGCATAGATTGAAATATGTCCAATGTCAACGATCACAAGCCGCGTCGCGTAAAATCGACCCAGTAAATAGCCGAACTTGCGCACAGAAAGAGAAAGTACGCCAATCTCAACGATACGTCGTAAACTTTCAGCCATCGAGGTTGGTTGAAATCGTTTCTCGTGCCATTAATTCGCCGAACTTTTTACGATACAACTGCTGCTATCGGTCTCTACTGCAGCTGCAAGTGTACAGAACAAACGAGTGAGTGCGCGAGAATCCATCATGTCGTTATATATTATGTGAGAAAAGAATTAAAATGTCCGAGCTTCGTCGCGAAAAATCCATCGTTGCCGACTTCATGTAACAAATGTTCGATATACTTATTGTTAGTCATATGTTCGAAGTATCGTCGTGAATAAATAATAAATCGGATAATCAATGAACCGCCAACCAATTGTCATACATAAAAAATAACGTCGCAACTGACTATTTAATCACTTATGCAATGTCCTAGATATATAGTTTCTCTGAACTATGGACATTAGAAGTAAGAATTATCGAATTTTCCGATAATAAAGCATTAATAATTTATGAAACAAGTAAGTGAGAATTACAAAAGTTTGATAAAACTTAAACATATAACAAAATATATGTATAAAAGAATCTTTAACTAAATCTTTGATTTAAAATTTCATAATCAGGACATTTAATGCACCCTGTTGAATAATGCTGAACATTAAGGGAATTCTAAGAAGAGAAAAATAATAAGAAATATATGATATAAGAAATACGTGACATTTAGTGCACTCAGCCATGAGAATGAGGTCGCGTTGATAAAAATAGACACTCTATCGCGAAACACATATCCCTCCAAGGATATTACAAAGTAGAGTACCTCGTTCTGTAATATGATGCATCAGACAAACTCAACGTTTTGCGCCGGTATGATAGTATGGTACATATCTCCGTGAAGTTACGCCCTAAATTATTCGGCAAACGCCGATGACTGTTCCCTCACAAATGCTCTTCGAGTTCGTAGTTGCACAGAACATATCGAGAGAGTTGCCCCTTTGGATGTAATTACAACTTGTAGTTTCTAGTATCTTAGTTAGCGAAGGCAGGAACAAGTAATAATAATTGAGATCAGTCCGCAGAAACGGCGTTTGCGTACTTCCATTCAGTACCGACGATCGGTAGAATGCTTGTACAAGCAAAGAATAGGGCAAATAAAAAAAAGTGCGCGAGAAAAAAGCTCAAACTCTTAAAAACGGAGAACTGGAAATTTAATTGTGTTTATAAGTGACTCCCTTTCCACTCCTGCCTATGCGTGGCTTTAAATTCTTTAAATTAAAAGGAAAGACACACAGGTAAACGAAATTGTTGATTCGGAACATACAAGTATCTGAAGTCTGAATTCTCAGAAATTCAGGAATTTATTTTCTTCTAAAAAGCAAATCACAATAATGAAGAATGTACGCAAAGACATTTATATTTTTACGTTAATAGGTGTAATTATAAAGATGTTATAATCAATTATTATATATTGTAAATTTTGCAATATAACCCAAAAGTCAGTTGCATTTTGAGATCGACAATTTTGTAATTAACGGAAATAATTACTTGTCAAGAAACGTTCTTACAATTTGCAAAAGGTGTGTACACGAAGGTAATCCTCGACGACTCAAACCGACTTAATGCGGTTAACAAATACATATATAAAAGATTCTATATATATATATATATATTATGTCATTATGTGTACAAGCGACATTTTCCTAAAGGCACACAAAGAGACAATGAAAAGGGTAGCAGAGACGAGAGAGGAGCTGGCAGAAATACGGTTTTCGCTCTTTGAACTCTCGTTGAGTTGCGAAATCTTTCACCTCTACTATGTTTTACTCACACTTCATTTTACTCAACATATTATTAACCAGCAAAAAATGAATGCCGCTCTGTGCGTTTTTAGCACCTAAGAATCTCGGAGAGTATAGTAATTAAGTGAAATATAAGCCTTTAAAAAATCAATGATACGATGGTATTGAAATGTTATGCTCAACGCAACTACAAACAAACATGTACAACATATACATATATTATATACAATATATGTATATACTACATTTTGTAGTTGCGTTAGATTAGACCTGAGAAGAGAGCGAGTTGGCTGTTACGTCGCATAGCATTCACTATTCATCAGCTACTGGTCTAAACGCGAGTAGCACATCTGAAAGATTCAGGAAGAAAAAAGTATACGCCGATCACATGATATAACACACCGACACCGTATTCGTCTGCATCTGGATTTCATCGTCTCGTTAGAGTCACGTACTTTCGAAAACGTAACGCAAAGCGGATACATGACGAGAGGCGTGGCCGAAAGGAACGTTCGCATATTTTCTCAAGTGTACCTCTGACGTTGTCCATGAGTTATTTGTTCATGTAAGAGAGCGAGATGCGCAAAGTGACCCCTTGTTAAGCGTCACGAATTTTTTCCGCTAAATTTAGCATGTCAAGGTACTGTCGAGATTTATTACTGGAATAAAAAATAAAGGAGAAACAATGGGGTCCTCTGTTTTCTTGCTCTCTCTCTCTCTCTCTCTCTCTCTCTCTCTCTCTCTCTCTCTCTCTCCTCTCCCCCCTCTCCCTCCCCCCTCTCTCTCTCTCGCCCTCTCTCGCTTCCTCGTTCTCGCTTTCATGTTTTGACATATCTGAATTTATCGAATAACGGGAAAAATGATTGATGGTTGATATTTTATCCCGCTGTCTCCTCTATGCCTTTTTGCATCATATTAGAAGAAAGCGCGTTTGAAAACGATTGTAAAAATAAATTCCCAAAGGAATTTGTCCGCTTTAAGAACTGAAAAAGCGTATTACCAACGTCCATCTCGATGCAATATACGTACTTTCTTTTCGTGATAAGCAGAGCATATAATTGCACAATTATTAAAAATCAATAAATATTAATCATAAACTACATTAGTTATTATAAACAAACTACTGTGTGCGCGCGCGCGCCTCTTACGTTACAGATCTCCTATAACAGATAATCTTTAATCTTCTCATCCCTCTCTTTTAGAAGAATCAATAAATACAATGACAGATAAAAGAGAAACATTTTTTATCTCTCCCTTTTCTTTTCCATTTTTTTCCTACACGCAGAATTGGTTTTGATTATGACGAAAAAAATTGCGAGGTCACAATACAATATCGTAATAAATTAAAGCGTTGTTTGTTATTTAGCCGATCGCCATTTACAAACAATATAATGCACGTGGGTACGATATGCGCTGGAATATTACATTTGCGACCCATATTCCGCACGTTTAAGCGCAGCTGCGTTAACGGAATTTAAAATAGCAGCCGACTTTGCTGTAATGCCGACACTTGAATGTTTAACATACATCCCACGCTGAACATGTATTTAAATATCGCGGCATACTAATTATAGATTAATATTATATCGATATCGGCGCAACGCTCTTTGAAGACATAATGGAAAGCACTATGTGATTGCCACTTTTCACTTGTTTGTCTATTGGCACCGCGCTGAGTAATTGACAATGGCCGATGAAATAAACGGCAATATATCGTGAATAAATAATCAACCTGATCGCGATACACCCAATGCTCGGCATGCGACAAAGTGTTGATTTCAATGCGTTGTTTTTCCCGACAAACATCCGCCTCTCATTTGAAAAGTTCATTCAAGGCATAAAACGTGATTTTTCCGGATCTCAAGTTAATTCATTTTGCAATAGATTTATAAAGAAACAAAAAAGAAATAGAAAAGGAATATTAAAAGAAATAAAAAAACGTACTTTTTTATTATAAACATTAATCGTAAACATATGAATATAATAATTATTATTATAGTATTTCGTAAAATATACGATAATTCCTATCAATATAAGTCAACCTTTTGTATATTAATTACAAATTATGAGAGCCAAAATGTGCTGTCGAAAACTGTGATTTTGTCATTGACAAGTAAATTGAATGTTAATCCGTCGCTCATAAGCGAGGCAAGGCTTCCTCCGACAAGGCTTTTATAACGCCACAACAGCGACGCGGTGGTCTGTTCTGCGTAATTTCCTCGTAATTACCAAAACAACCCCGAAACAACTCTCGTTAAAACTGCCCCCGGCTAAAGCAGGACCCAACGCGATGCTTTGAAGATGCGGCAACGCCGCGCCGCGCCGCGCCGAAATATGTTGCGGAAAGTCACGGGCAAAATTGTCGCGATAACCGCCGGTAACTTGCGGAAACGTCTCAATTTAAATGTATGTGCAGTGAAACATCGAGTCGAGACCAAATCAAATTTTAGTGCATACTAAGCGACGTCGCGCGCCATAATTAACATTGAAATTGTCGATCTCGTTATGACAACTAGAATTCTATTATTTCGAATCTGGATAATTGATTGAATCTTTAATTGTACCTGACAAATAATTATGAATAAATAACGAATGGAATCGGACATCGAAGTAATTATTGTTAAAAACGTTAGTAGTAAAACACTTGACATTATCGGAGAAATTCTGAAAACGTGTTCAGTGAAATGAATAAATTGAATTCGGCGTTTAATACTTCAGTAATCAGATAATTTGAAATGCAACCATTACAATGGCGCCAAATTTACTCTCAATATATGTATGCATTATTTATATTATATTTATAAAATAAATAATATAACCTTTACAACGCTAAAATGTTCTCTTTCACAATTATTTCTCCATTTTCTAGAATAAAAAATGCGTCTTATAAAATACATATCTCTCCCCCCTTCTCTCTCTTTTCTCTATTATCTTTTTATATTTTGTAAATTGCTTTCAAAATACTATGTCTAAATATTACATTTTAAAAATATACACTGAGAAAAAAATACTGTTGATTCAATTAAAATCTATATTACGAGCTATCACTAATATAAATGATTAATTCACGTATATTTTCATTGACATAAAGGCCTTCATTATTGAAATAATAATTTACGCCTTTATGTCGATAAAAATATAGATGAATTAATCACTTATGTTAGTGTGACAGCCCATAATATAAACTTTAATTAAATCAACAGCATTTTTTTCTCAGTGTGCTTTAAAAATTATGAGAATTTATAATAGCTCTAAATTAACCAATTTAATTAACGTTTTTGGTGACAACTTGTTAGCGAGCCAGAATAATAATCGTTTTCCAATGAAATTGCCCGGAGACATGAAAATGTTAATTCAATTGGACACCTCTCTATAAATAGCAAGCTATATATTCACATTTCAGAGCTACGCTTAGCTGCGATAAGAGACTGGCACATAATGAAACCGAACGAAATATGCTGATGGCATGATTTCGTGTCACAATAAAATATCGCAACTAAAATCAGTGTCAAACGCCGACACATCCTGCCCATTACCCATTATATGAGACGATTAATCAATAGCACCTGCATAAATTTTCATATCATGGAAATAAATTCTAACGTCGTTACATTTTTATCACGTCGAATTATCATTTGCTCGTACTCGTATTTATTGCACGATTCATGTAATTCAATCTTTTCATACGATTCGACGTTCACATTATAGCTTCGTTAAAAATATGCAAATAAGGCTCGATTATAAAATGTTACATTACGAAGCATTAAATTATGATTGCGCATTGTTAAACATCTGGTTAATTGGCGGAAACATGCGGTAATATTATTGATTTCGTATAAATTCCATCATGATATATATTATGTCATTATATTATTTGTCATTGATTTCATCAATTGTCCATATCATACATAATATGTAATTTTATCATTATAGTAAAGACAATCATTTAAATGATTATTTGTTTTGTTGGTTTCTACCTCACAATTTCTATCTACAAAAACACTCTAATTACATAGTTTTTAGACTAATGAATCTCAAAATGAATAGCTTAACTACTTCTATTTTCGTTGCTCATTAAATAACGCTGCTTGCTTTCTCGAATGCTTGCAATATACTTGAAAGATTCGATGAAAACCTCTTTCGTTCGGGTAATCCATTTCTGCCGCTTGTTTTCTATGCGTCGTTTCGAGATGAAATTTAGGTGAAAGAGATGAGATCAGAAGTACGATTTCTGGTTGCAATTCCACTTCGCAACGATTCTAATAGATTGTTAAAAAAATTTCGATATTAGCCGATTTCAGTAGGTTAACAATGACGAAATTAGCAATTTAGGTGCACAAAAGTCCGAAAATAAGATCTCCTGAAACGAGAACTCATCTTGGCACTTTACTAGCCATTGTATGGCGTATAAACCAGAAAATAATTCGAGAAGAAAAATCATCTCATGCGATGTCGGGGGATCACGAAAGCATATGAGTGATAGATGAAATCTATTTTTATTAGATAAGGTAACGACTGAACTGAAGAAAATACCGACCTCTTCTGTTACAATCGCGGAGTTTCAATTAATATAACATAATTAATAAAGTTTGTAACATTCATGTACCTACATATAGATCGATTGCATATCGCCGCATCCCTTTGAATATCAAGAGATCTCAATATTCATGTAACACGCATGTCTTTAAAAAAGATATATCAATATCTTTTTTAAAGACACGCTCGTAACATGAATATTAGAATCACTGAGTTCTTTCTTTAACAAAGAAACACATGTGTGTAGAATAATAATAATATAAAATTCTTATATAAATAAATGAAATAATATTTGATTTTATATCGAGCAACGTAATAATTAATGACTGTTATATTCTTGAATTAGGAAATAATTCAAAAAACGTTGAATTTTTTGTTGAAATAAGAATCCACTTTATTGGTTCTCTCGAGTTTTCCGCGAATGCGACGTTAATGTCACGATTTAATAATGATCTGACAGAAGTTGAAAGGACTCGCTCGACACAAGGCATTAACTCGATTGTAAAAAAAGAGAAGATGACAAAGCGGTGATAATATTGACAGCTAGTAGTACTTTCACGCCTGGAAAACGCAGAATCGAGTCTTTACGACCTCATTTCAAAAACAATTGCACTCGGTGCTATTAAATCTCGAAACATAGTATAGTTATTGTTGGTACAATATCGATATTTCTCGGTCACAATTAAACGCAAAATGACAAAATCGTTTCACATAAATCACTATTTATCAATCATACTTAATATATTTCTCCATACATGTGTTTTTAAAGAGCATAGAAAAATTATATAATTATACTCTTTCAAAAATAAAGAATGGATAAGGAATAATATAACAAGATTTAATGGAGTTGCAAATAAAACATTTTAACAATATTAAATAATATATTCGAACAATTATCGTAATATCCATAAAACAAAACAGTCAGAAACAGTCAATTATAAAAGTTCATTGCAAACGTGTTTATAAATAATAGAAAGTATTTTTTTAACAGACTACACCGTATCGTGAAACTCTCGACCAAGATATAATTTGATACGATCATGAATTTAAGAACATTCTTTCTACCTCAAACGCATTTCAACATCCATAAATTCAGTTATATTTCAGCATGACGACAGCAAAAATCCCAATGCACAAATCGTGAAATTATAGAAGACTAATAAGATTATCGGAAACCCTCGAAATGACGGAATTTCCGCTTTCATAATATCTACTGCAATATTTGCATATCTATCTCTACCGTTCAAAGAGAGATTACGAGATTGTCTGAAGGCAAAAGAGAATATTTTCATGCTCGTGTAGTAAGAACGGTCAAAACCGGAAGCGTTATAACGAAAGAAACGAGGATTAGAGAGGCGAAAGGAAGCGACGACGGTGGCTAAAATGTCCGTCTGGAATTGTCTGAAAAAGCGACGACAAGAGGCGCTCTTTTGCCAGACCAATTACCCTCTTTTCTATCACAATTCTCTCTCTTTCTCCTTACTCCTTACTTCACCCTCTAGCTCCTTAGATGGCACCCTCCGTGTCGCAACTCTCGTCCTTACGGCAAAAATTTCGCTCGTATTCTTAGCCGCAGAATAAGGGATAAGTACGAAAATCTTCGCCTGCCTCTCGACCTTCTTAGCCCCTCGCGTGCCTCGTTTTTTTTCTCCCTCTTCGTAGCTCTACGTTTTCGCCATCGACAAATTGACTCGCGTACTCCGCAGCCACTCTCAAAATAGCCGTTAATCGATAAATGTAGCGCGAAATCGAAATAAAACCTTCAGACCGTCTCTCTAAAGTACGCCGGACATGACCGAGCGAGATATTTAACGGCTACGTCCGCGCTCGTGAAAAACACCCATGTGCACTTAATTTCAGAGGATCGTTAATGTCAAGGTGTATTGTATTGTACAGCGGCAAACGACAGTGTAAGAAATCGTATGATATTAAAGAGCTAATCAATCTTGAATTTTCATAAAACATGAAATTTTTTATCCCATTTTTTACAAAGATTAATACGTCCGATAATTCTTTGTTTAGATATTAAATTAGCCTGTTATTTCCGATATTTATCGAAATAACAAATATTGTTAAGATTATCAGTTACAGCGAACGATATCCCCAGCAATGAATACGAACGAGCTTTTTCTCATATTCTAAGCACGTCTAACAATATATATCATGTGTAATTGCGAACGTGTATTGGAATTCCTTGAATATATGCCAGTAGCAGAATAAGCGAGTAAAATATAACATGTATGTTACAGAGTATTCTGCGACTATCGTCAGTCCTTTTATCCATGGATCCTTTGACTCATTTGCAATAAATTTTTCTTGATCAAAAGCTTCTGATTGGACGTAATTTCTTTGAAACTGTACGATGATTTAAATTAAAATTCTATTGTATATATACGAGATGTCCTTCGACCATAAAAAAATTATTCAATTCGACATTTCATGAAAGACAAATTAATTCCAGAAACTACTTAAAAAGAGATAGGGAAATTATATTTTTTTAAACCATCCCAAACCGAATTAATAATTTTTCGCATGATGCAAGTCGGCGTACAGTACGTTAAAGTTATTACGTATTCCAGAAACGGGTGATAAACTTTTAATTCCGTGTGATGCACGCCTACTCTCGTTTCGTGCAGCAGATCGATAACGAGAGTGAAATTGAAATCGTTCGCCATCGTACGAGCCGCGTTTCACCCATCGGCAAGATCGAATGAAGTTCAGCGATTCAATATCCGTCGATTTGCGCGTTGCATGTCGATGACAGGTGAGCCTATGAGCCGATGAAGAAATTATTTAGTTCCGAATATCAGAGTGTGTGTGTATCACACGCGCATAATAACCAACCATAATCGCAAATGGTATAATAACATGACGCCGCCAGCATAAATTACAATAATATGAATCGAACACTAAATATCACAAATGCAATAAACATGCGATGAACACTGACTGAGTAGGTAATAACACTCAACAATCCAAATTAGAATAATTTCGCGAGCGAAGCGCGACCTCGAGTCGCGCAATAGTGAATCACAAAACGATAAGGTGAAGACCATTTGTCTTAAAATAAAAATTCAAAGAGAAATACGGGGAGATCCCACTCTTGTTCTCTCGTAACATAAAGCCGTTTGTTTTCGCGCGCGCGCGCGTTTCATTTTTAACTCAAATAGGGATCAGTCTGACGCGTTCGTCGCCCGAACGTGCCACAAACCGATTTTCCGAGCGCAATTAAAATCACCGATGTCGGAAACTTTGCGCACACGACACGCGATACAAAATGCCACGCCGCCGGTGGCGATAGTAAACCGTCAGTGGCCCAGTTCGCCCCCGCAGCCAATTAGCTCGACACACCCCCGCGGCTGTATTCAAGACCTAGCCTTACGAATTCCGGCTGTGGCAAATTGCGACTCGCAATTCCCGGTAACTCTGGCACGTGTATTACGCATATGTGTCCGTGTGCATGAGCGCACACGCCCGCGCGCGCACTTGTAGTTCCCTCTTGTCCCGTTGCCATTGACAAATAACATCGCTTGGCGATGCATTAAAGGTTGGACGGTTCTGTAGTTTGTCCGTAGCGTCTATAGATGTACGACTGTGGTTGCGTTGTTTGCACGGTCGAGATAATGATACGAGCATCCGAGAATCGGTATTCCGCTGCGCGCTATCGTTGAAGAGGAAACACCACGCGTATTCACGTTGAGAGGAAATTCTTATTAGAATATAAATTCTAATATATTTTAATATATGATCCTTAATTTTCAAACTAAACCTTTTTAACTTTAACCCTTACCGTACAAAGGTCTCACACACACACACACACACACACACACACACACACACACACACACACACACACACACACACACACACACACACACACACACA
>NW_017305885.1:1240453-1241151 GCF_001594115.1 Trachymyrmex septentrionalis
ATCGAGCGATTCCTGTTTGTGCAAGTTCCTTTGAGTCTTTCGGTAATTATAAATTATACTACATTTTGTTATTTTCCAAAATGAAGTTTCAATATTTATTCTAGAAAGTTGAAAGTATGTTGATGAATTCTTAGAGATTTTTTCAACCATTCCGAATAGATGAAAAAATTCGACGGATTCTAATGACCCATGTATTGTAAGAGTTGATTTCTTTTGTATTAAAATATGTATAACGTTGTACAGTACATTATCTCGTAAAGTTACTTATTACCCGTAAAGAGAACACAAATTAACGGCAACATTACATCAATATTATAATTTCTCACTCAACAATATAACACGTAATATAACACGAGTTGTACATAATAGTTATAGTGTTGAATAGAAAATTATAACATTGCTATAATATTACTATATTAATTTGTGTTTCACGGTATTTGATACAATGACAACCCTAAATGTGGACACCTATCACCGGGGAGAGATATTTCGCAGAAAATTTGCATATAAAGAACAGTGGCAAAATCGGAGTAATCTCAAACGCATCAAAGTGCGAATGAAGACGTAAAAGCGACATTGGGTTGGTACATATCAAAGTTATCAGTAGTTCTGACGAAAGCCCGATTTCCCGACTAGTGAACTTGTCTGGTGCACGATTATGCGGTAAAATAATCGTTTTGGACCCCCCCCCCCCCCCT
>NW_017305885.1:1241251-1265575 GCF_001594115.1 Trachymyrmex septentrionalis
ACCTGGCAGTATTCGCCTAGTTTCGCCCTCATTTCTGGCCGATTTCATTCCACTGCACATCTCCGTTCTCCCGCGTTCCCGTCCGGTTCCCGGTCTACGATCCATCACCATAACAGTTTTCTCGCACCAGGAGAAAATGTGAGAGGCGACCCGTTGTACGGCTTGCTCGGAAGTTGAAAATAATAAATTGTCTCCATTAAGCGGCCGACTGTCCATGTTCGTTCCCATGGTTGGACCAGCTGGACGCGATTTCACCGTAGGTACTCCGTCTCTCTAATTGCAAATTTCGAGTCGTTGTCGTCGCCGATGACTCGCGTCTATCTCGCCAACGAGTCGCTTACGAGGAACGAGTACCATGTCGGAATTCAGAAATTATTCGACGCAATTAATCGTGACAAAGGAGAGAAGAGTAGGGAAATAAAACGAGGACTTGGCGAGGACTCGAGCTTTTTCCGGAGGTTTCGAAACGCCCTCAGGATAAAAGTCGAAGTGGAATTCCGCGCAAAGTGCTGTCTACTTTCAGCCTCGAGCGTGCGCGCACCTGTCGAATGTGACGAAGGAATCCACTCGGCGGTACAAAGAAGTTCTCTGATCCATCGAGAGCCCCGGTGGATGCTCGAACTCGCTCTCCTTCTTGTTGTCCGCTCTTTGAGAAAATCTCGCGAGTTTTTGTGCGACAAGATGTATAAGAGATCGAGCCACGATGAGATTCTCACGCTGTAAAAATAGACTCGCACGAAACAATTCGCGTTTAAATTACCAAGCCATTTACACGGGTTATTTTTACAAGCGAGAAATTTGAAGATATTAAAATGTGAGCTATACTCGAGGCCCGCTTATGCCTGCGAGCTCATCGAGTTTTTCTTTATCATAAAGTTTCTTCTTGTTTTACCGATTGATTTTCGCGTTACACGAAGTCAATACGGTTAAGCACATCGTAATGAAAGAAAGGAAAAGGAAGAGACGCGTGAGATGGGGACCGTGTAATGTGTATGTGTAAAAATGTAATAGATACACGTAACCTCTGCCGTTGACAAAATTATCCGTTCCTCTGTATATGCCGGCGCATTCGCTTCACGTCTTGCCACGCTTTCGCAGTAATAAACTTAATAAACGTTAAAAGCAAAACGGTCCCCGTAAACTGTAGAAACAAAGATAAGTGTATTAAACGGATTTCAAGTGCTTTCCGTTGCTGCGGCAACAAAGATAAAGTGCATTAAACGGATTTCGCTTCGATGTTGGAGACGATGACGAGCCACTTTGTTAATTGAGTTTCACCCCCTACGGTCCCGGGAAATATTTCGTCGGTCCGGTATTAAATAGCGCGAGTTGCATTACTGACGAGTATCGACGGTACTTGCGCCGTTGGGGGAAAAAGAGTGCACGAAAGGCTGACTTACGCCTTTAGGAACACTGCAGCCAACGATGGAGGCAATCCTCAAAGCTTTTCAATCCGCGTTTGCTTGCCTTTAGTCTAATCGAAAATCTTGAATCATAAATTCATTACTTTTTTTTCGAAAATTGTAAGAATTCATGTTTTGTTACTGATTAAGTGCTTTCGTAGAATTGTTTAAAAGAAAACTATCGAGCGTAAAAATGGGAGGAGATTTATCCGTAACCCAATTTAAAATGTCTATCAAGAAGGAGCGGAAACAAGAGGTAATTAAGTCGCGAAACAAACGAAAGAAAGCGCAAATAAAACTACGAAACTGCATTAATTCCACTTTAATGCCTAGCTAAGTTAACTGGTTCCTGTAATTGTTTTTGTAATGTGTAATCTGTTTTTCCGTAAGAATAGCATCGTAAAGACTGTAACATCATTATTATTAATCTTATCTGTACAATGCTTCCTTGCTTCTTCAGATTTATTCAGATATGAATAACGTTTTAGTTTTATTCAACGTCTACCGACTACAATCAATATTCATTTTTCGTATTCTTTTCACTCCGACTATTCTGTTTCATTTTGACAAAAATTTCAATTAAAGTTCTCTAATAAAATCCTGTTTTCATAAAAAAGAAGCTTTAAAGATATCTTTTGCGAAATATTAAACATCTTCAATACGCTGTATGACTTTTCTACCTTCAAAATTTTTAATCGGCGTCGTCGCGTCGACTTAAGATGAATTTCGCATATAATTTCCGTTATAAAATTTAGATCAAAATGCGGCCGCTCAGCCGAATGACGCCGTCTAACATCTGGTACTGACGATGCTTGCTGTTCGAGCGAATTAGCGTAGAATGCGTCTCAGTGAGAAGCAAGTTCGCGCGCTTTCCTCGCCTCGTTATCGCTCTTCAACAGATCCACGCCGCAGAACTTTGCAGATCTACATGAGAATAATAATAGTCGCGTACCACGTTCTTCCACGTTTATCTCGAAGTAAATTTCTGCACCTCCCGCTACTTGCGACGCTAATACAACACGTTCTTTGTACGTTCTTTGCACAATACTTCAATCGCAAGATTATACCAAGTCTTTACAAGATTATACCAAGTCTCTTCACGTCTATTTTCTGTATTAGATATTTAAATGCGTGATTAAAACTTTTCAAATTGCATGAAATTGTGTCACAGGAAAAATTGCAAAATTACTTTTAAATTATGCAAAGTTAAGAATGAAGAAAATAGAAAACATTTACCGGCACGCCATTGTGATTACTTTTATAATAAATTTGTATGAAATTGTTACAATATAGTTCAATATCATTTTTTACTTTATTAACTTTCGATATCAACCTCTAATGGAACTTTTTGATGAAAAACATAAGTTGATACAACGCGACACACTGTGTGTCGCGTTGTATCAAAACAACTACAACGTAGTTACTAAAATTGAACAGCATCCTGTAACCGAAAGTTAAATCTGATTCCATGATTAAATGTCAAAAAAAAAAAATATAAACCGATTACGCAAGATCTACAATTTGTATGCTTGCATGAGCATCTGTTGTGTCGCGATTGATCGGTACATGATGAATCGCTGAAAGTAATCCAGCAGTTTTTATCCTGCATCCCATTTACCGCGACAATCTATACAAAGGGGAAACTCGCGCCTCTCGCGCTCTCACCCTCGTGGCCACTCTTTGATGTATACTCTACGGTTCGTTGAATTCGTTTCATTTCTATCTCGTTTATTTCGTCTCAATGTACTTTTTTTTTTGTTCCCCCCCGTTTCCACATCGCGCCGTTTCGAAGCGACGTGGACCAGCGAGAAGGATAGAGCGCGCCTGACATCTACGCAGCGCGCATTTTGATACGAATGCAATCTCGTGTCAATCCTAAAGCTCCCATCCTCCCTTACTCGGAGAACGCATCCCAGCATGAGCGCGCGTTAGGGAGGACACGGTCAACGTAATGCCATAAATATTAATTCGCGCGATACACATCAACGCCGAGAGATATGGAACGTGATTTACCGGAAGCGATAGTTTATGGCAGCGGCACGACGCGATCGCTTGCGTCGCACCAAGGCCCAAACCAGATCATCACCACAGGTGGCGACTCCCTGGACATTCATTTTGCATTGCACATTTTCATATTTCGCGTGCATACAGCGAAATTAATATTGTCCATTTACCCGCTTGCACGGTATACTTGTGAGTAGTTCTGATTGGGATACGTCAAACTTTTCTACATATTCAAATGTCCATTTAGACAAGTTCTATCACTTGCAGCTTTTAAAATAGTGAAACATTTCGATTTATCATAGAACGAACTCGTGGCGGTTTTCTGTTAAAGAAATTTCCAGATGATTATTCCTACTGCACGAATATGTACATTAAGAAACTTCCGATGACTTGGAGAAATTCCATTTGCATTATACTCCGCCACTTTGGAGACTGGATTCGAAATTTGCTGTGTATATCGTAGGAATATCCGCCAGCTGATTAAACCAAGCCGACCGCGTCTCTCGGGAGACGGCTCCAAGATCCCATAAAGCCGCTTCCACACCTTCCGGGCGTTCATTATGTGAATTGATACGGGTTTCCGAAACCATCGAGATGTTAGTCGAAGAGGTTTGATTAAACAGAAAGCGAGGAACATCCTTATCCCGTAGCTATACGAAGCGCGGTACGATCGCTTCGTATCCGTATTAAAAGAAAGAGGAGATCTGCGTAAAGATAAGAAAAAAAGGTAAAAGAGAAGAAGGAAGCTGAGGAAATTCGAAATGAATATATAGTATCAGCTGTTGCCAGATCTTGCGATTTCTGATTAGAAAGGAAAGCTGTAGCAACATCTTGACTGGATGCATTGTTGCCAATCTCTTTAGTCTAATACGTTAGTTACCAAACTAAAATAATAGAAACAATAATAGAAAGAAAATAAGAAAAAATAATAGAAACAAAGAAAGAAAAAGAAAAATAGAGAGAGAGAAAGAGAGAGAGAAAATAGAATGAAATTATGTATTTATTTATACGCTCTGAGACAGCGTTCCCTCAAGCTCAGATACAAATTACATTTCAGGCAGAAAGTATAATGGTAAAATGTCGACATTATAAAGAAAGAAATTATACATATAAGAAAAAATAAACAATGTATATGTAGAATATGTATTTAACAGCAATTAAGGATTACTGTTAAATAAGTAACCAAAACGAAAAATACTCTCTTGAATGCGTTTAGAGACTGAGCGTTTCGAATTTTCAAAGAAATTTTATTCTATAGCCGTATTGCCACATAAGTAAACGATCTTTTATAAAATTCTGTACAGCACAAGATAATCAGTTATTTTGAGCCCTCGTGTCTTGCAAGATTTTATTATGTCTAAATTTAAATCTATTAAATAAAATTTGAGATTGTTCAAAGTGAATAATGGAGAAAATTAAGCATTAAGAGAGAGAGCGAGAGAGAGAAAGAGAGAGAGAAACGGGGGGCCGGAGAGAGAAACAGATACAGTGGAAAGTAAAATAGGGATAAAATGGGCATGGGACCACCGAACTAATCAGACTCGACCAATCCTAGTCGTTTCCCCGCGGAGAAGAGAAATGCTTCCTCCCAGCGGACAGGATAATTTAAACTTTCCCGCAAGCGGGAACGCTACGACGTGGTGTGACGCAGCACAGTGTGCGGCGTTGCGCCTTCAACGTATCTCGGTCACTCCGCTAAACAGAATTAGATACGAAGGGTAGATTCAAACGTTACCCACCGTGAAAAGCGGCTACTCGAGTCTCCTAGGTATACAGCGCGCGAACACACGGAGGGAATCGTCAAAGGTCTTACGCGAAAATAGAATGTGGCTGAATAGCGTTATTAGGGCAATTCAAGTGAAGATCTCTGAGTTTTCTGCGACAGAAATTCGGCAGCTGTGAGAAACGTTAAATTCAACTTTGAAGAATAATATTCTCTTCTGAGAGTAAAATGGAAGCATAACTTTTTATAGATTTTACTTGTAATGTTGTTATCGTTACAATTACTTTTTTCAGTAATGGGTGGATAACGATGGTACATTTCTTTATTGTAACATTAATGACAACGTAGAGGGTCTTTTGGTAACGATAATAAATATAATCGTTACTTGTATCGTTATTTTATACGATACAGATGTGTGAAATGTGCACAAACAAGTTTTAGAAGAAGACAGTATTATATTTGACCATGTTGCGATTAACTACAACTATTAAAGTTACTCTGGATCTCGTGTTGAACTGATCAATTAGTGACCAAAACAATTGGATACCACTCTAAAAAAAGGAGTTACAAAAATTCGATAAAAAAGTAACGGAATTGTAACGACCTTCCAAGTAATGATAATAAGTTACTTTTTCATATTAATAATAATTTTTGAGTAACAATAACGATAACACGTTACTTTTTTAAAATCAGTAACTTTTATAACGTAATTTTATCAATCCTGAATCACAGTTACTGTTGAAGTTTGCAGTAACTTTTTACATGGAATGTGTTCCTATCAAACGTATAATGAAAACTATTATATTAAACATGATATAATAAAACAAAGCGACAAAATGCGTATAGATATTTGAAAAAGAGAATCATGAAAATAAGATTAATTTTTATGCAAACCTCACATCTTAAGATATACAGGGTGTTAATTAAGTATGTTGCCATACTCAACAGAGCGAGCAACTCACCCTTTATATCAGAACTTTCGATTGAAAAAAAAAAAACTCGAATTTTGAACAATTTTGTACACCGTCGTCGCAATTGTCACAAAACAATCGCAACTTTCACAAAGCGGCAAGTATCGTTCGGTCTTAATTACAGTAAGATTGAATGTTCGCATCAGAAATGAGAGTATGACATTTGCACACCTTGTGTCGCATATCCTGTTGTAGATACAAAACAAAACCTCAGTTGTAACGGTAATTACGTTGGAAGCTTCCGTCGCTGCTATTTAAATTAAACCATTCTGCTGACGGATGAATCGATCGCGTACTCAACAAGATTTATCTCTGCGTTTGGTGTTCACAGATATCATCTTACCGCGAATTTGAATAAAATATTACGTTGTAGAGAAGTCTACGTCGCAAAAAAGATGAATTACGAATAAATATGAACGAGACAAAGATCGTTTAAAAGCATTTTGCACATTTACAGACTGAATTAAGCCCGTTGCTAAGCCAATTAAAATAGAATACGAGAACAACGTTTATTTTTCAAAGACGTATTATTTCTGTGCTTTTTACAGAAGATGTCAATATTTTAGTGATATCTCAATTGATGATCTAAAAAAATCATGTTTTTGATGTATTATATACAAGAATGTTTCCTCTACTTGATGTAAATTAAAAAAAGATTTGTTTCAAATTAAATTGTGAATTCAGAGAAAAACGTAGTAATAGTAATTATAAAAATAGCAACTATACAAGTTCTACATGTAGAATTATTGTATATAGTTGTGAATAAATTTATATAGATGAATAAATTATTTTATAGAGTTTCGATAACTACAAAATAAATTATTCAATTACGTGCATTACGCTGCTATTTAAAACTTGTAGTCACCTTTTTAATTGCCGTTATTACGTTTTTCTCTGAGTGCATGATACTTGAAATAAATAATTCTTTCATTTACACAAGCAGAAGAAACATTTTCAATACTTACGTACATATTAGAGAAGTTGAACATCTACTCGTATGTCAATATTTTTTGATAGCTATTGCACACATTACAGACAATATTTTTTAGATTATTATGATTGAAATAAAATTTCTTTCACTGAGATAATAAAATCTTTTTAAAGCACAGGAATAATACGTTCTAACAAAAAAAAATGTTTTTTTTTTCTCTACATTTGGAAACTAATATAATTTTATTATATGTATATCTTTTCTCTTATTCTGAAATAGCTATTTTAAATATATTTATAATGAATATGTGAATATAATCATCAATTTAAACAGTATTTCTAAGTGCAGAAAGCTTCTTTCACACTCTACGAAATATCGAACGTTCAGTTAAGCTGAGCGTCTGATTCGTCAGACGTCTACGATGGCATCGCGACCGCGCAAATGAACGTGATAACGGAACACTTCAGAAATGAACTAAAAATTCAGCGGTGTCGTCGGAGAAGACGGGAGGGCAATTTAGCTTTCCACAAGAGAGCAAGAATGACCCAAGCTCAAGAGATTTCTCCCCAGAACGGCTATACAGGAAAGATACGGTATGCGTGTCCTTTGACGAAAACATCCGTACGAGCTGGCATAAAAGGATCTCTCCTTCCTCTTTCTCGTCGGTATTCCATGCCGCTAACAGAATACATTACTTTTTAACGACTTGCGCCAGAGACGTTCTGGTCTTCTTCGATAAATAGCGAATTTCCAGCGCAACGCGAGTTCGCGACTCGAGAAATCAGCGAAATAGCGTTATCGACAGCGAACGATGGTGATGACTACGAATCGGTACGAACGATTCAATTTGAATAATGTCACGCGCTACATTACTATAGATTGCCGCTCATGAAAAATGTGTATAATAAAAAAGAAACGTCTTTTATCAATCATGTCGTGATAAAACTCCACTCATTTTGTTACCTGTTATTTTTAGACATGATTAAAGAGAATCGTTACACTTTTTATCTTTCAGTAAATCCTTAGAACGTATAAAATGATTATAATAATGATTATAATTTTAATAAAATTAACTCACTTTTATCCTACTTCATTTCATCGGTATATAAGCATATCTATCGTGCATGAAATGGCACGAACTTAATTATATATCCATGTGCGAAAGCGATAAATTAAATTCGTTTACGTTGAGTAAAATTGCACAATCAGAAAAAAGGGAATAAAAATCGGCAACTCAATTAATAGCAATCTGAATTAGGGTTGAAGTAGAGCGCGTGTTTACACGCGTGTGGACCAAACTCAATTGTTTTCGTGAAAGAGTAATATGTCACGAATCCGAATAAAAATCAAACTGAAACTCATCGGAAATAATTCGCGTGCCGCACCTACAACAATCGTGTATTTTTTAGCGTTATGAACACAGCACAATCAAAAGTTGAAAAATTGGCGCGTTTTAACGACGAGATAGCTTCGACTGCACCGAAACGAACCCGCGAAAAGCCGCTAACACCCCGCTTCAATTTTCTTCTGTGAAACCCTGACTGACCGTAAAACGCGAGCGGCCGTTTGTACAAGCGTAATGTACCGATAAAGCACTCATAGCTCTCGTCACAAAATCCATAACATATTCTCTTCAAACGCGTCATTTTTGTGCTGCAACGTGCGATTGCAAAGCGTGGTGCCGCTTTTAAAGCGGATTCTGTGCGGAATTATGATGCAGAGATAGAAATAGCTCAAAATACGCAGTAGCGGCTACGCTATTCCCTTGTAGTTAGAAAATGCAATTAAAAGATTTGGATGATGTAAAATTGATGTTCAATTGCAAAATATGATGCACATCCCGCGTGCGTTCAATCTCGCGTGCGTGCCGCGATGAAATCAAATTTAGGAAAATCAAATTTAACAATGCTTTAATCACGCTTTAATATTTTTATTTTAGAGTCCTATGGTTCGCAAGTTAATGAAACAATATACCAGCGTTTGTCCCACGTCGACCTGGGCCCGCAGAACGTGAATAGCTTACGCTAATTACGCTAATGAGCACCGAAATGTAGTACAAGCGATCATGAGTTTTAGCACTCGCATTTAGTACGCGCGCTTTTAGTACTTCGTGCGGACGCATTTCCGAATTAAATTTTATGCCTATAGAGTTTGTTAAATCGAATCGATATCTGTATTCTTTATCGCGCACCGGATTACATACGCTTGATGTAACACACAGTCCACGCGCGCGGCGGTGTAAATCGCATGGTTACATGTTCAATCGGTGGCACGATAATCGTGATGAATAATAAACATTATTACGATAATAATTATGATAATATTATTATTTTACGTTAATACAGTGATAATAAATGTAATTAATATTGCAACGTAAGCGTAATCCGTAGAACACAAATGATAGAAACATTCTTGATAAACAAAATAATAATATAATATTATATCATTATTATTCACTTTTCCAAAAAATTCAATTCTTCGCTAATTTTCCGGAATTTGCATTTAAAATATTACAATATTAAGATATTAAATATCAGAAAGCGCGGTGCGAGCATCCAAGTCATATTAGTAGGTATCCGAAGAAAGGTATTCTTTCGTTTTTATTGATCATTTTTTTCTTAAAAAATAGATTAATTAAACAAAACTCACCTCCTCTCGGAGAATCCGTAGGTCGCTGTCTTAAACCTGCAACAGAAAAAGAATTTCTTTTAGATTCTAATACACGATGAATTAGAAAGACAATGATCATCTAACGCGTATTATCTTCTTAATAATTAATATAGCAGAGAAGAGAGAAATAATATATAGTATAATAAAATTTAATAAATTACTTTGGATATGTACACTATAGTACCGCAAATTATAAAAATATAATTGTTACCGATCAAATTCTGCACACAAATTAAATTCATTTTTGTAAAGAAAAGAAATATTAATATTAAAACAATTTAACGCAACTTCAAAAAAACAATTTACAGGAACAAGGACGAAACAAAACATTTTGGTTAGCCGGTAGGTACACATACCTAGTGTATATTGCGGTTTTACTTTGTAAATAGTCGCACTATCAATTTCGTACTCAGATAAAAAAAATATTTATTTTTGACGGTACGAGATTTACGTTCATGAAATACTGTAATATAAATAACATGTTCTACTTTTAAGTTAAATTATTGATTTCGATATATAAAAAAGAGCTTATACTAGATTTATTTAATTTCAAAACACCAAAATTTCAAACATCGATCTTTCATCGGCAGTGTAAAATTTTTATCCTTCTGCAACCCGAGTCTATGAACTGTAGTGCAAATTTGTATATTGTTCCAAACTGTATAAAGAGCTGAAAAAAATTCTTATACATGCATTTGTGAAAACTCCAAAAACGAGTTTGTACTATCATAGAAGTTGAATTGAATTTTACTTATTCTTTACAGATTGAGAAATTTTTATCAACCAATTCATATAGTCAAAAAATCGACTGTGCAAAGTCCAATATTTCCTGTAGAAGATCAACATGTATTCGAATCTAAAATACATATTTAAAAATAAAATTTATTAAAAAACATTATTTGTAAAGTACAAAAGAAAAAAACCAAAAATTATTTTTTTAATTCTCTGAAGAAGATTCGACAATTAAGCGATATTTGCAACACATATACGTATATTCTGTAATGTTAACGTTTTTAGCTGAAGCAAACAGAATAACAAAATTTGTTTGAGATGTCTCAAGATCGCTCCCATGATCAGTATGTTCTGATTTCGACATTTTCCGCCATTGTTATACTGGTCGAAACTACTAAACCAATTGGTCGGGACCAAGGCACGGAGGTGCAATCTAAACTTTCGAATTCTACGAGTTGTAGCCCTTGAGGCCTTCATGTAACCCTTGCAGCACTTTCACAGCTGCATCCTAGATTGCATGCTCAACTAGATTAATTCTACGAAATATTCGAAACCTACCACAAAAGCCAACCAATTAATTGCTGTATAAATTTATAAAGCGTGCAGTTCTTGATATTTTTCAACTAATCATTTTAATACGTAGTAGGATCACGATCAAACAAGAAAATTAAGAACGTGTTTTGAAGAAACTTGTCTTTTCTGTCATCCTAAATTTGAAAAATATAAATATAAAAGATTGACATTTTCGTAATTACATGTCACATAATTTTCTTTTAACTGAAATTAATAGCTTAAATTTTATAAGTTTTCATAAATAATAGCCTGTCTGTTCTTCATTTTGCGAAGCATAGTGTGTTAGTAGCTTCCTTTTTTATCTTCTTTACTTCAACGTTAACAACTTGATAGGTCCTTCATGCAAAATTGCCAAGGGGAGCTGCGATGAGTAACAAGCCGATTTACGGATTTACGCGCCTTCATATTCCTCTAGAACTGATGTAGTTGCGAGAAGCATTGCACCTCTGAAATGCTTCATACACAAGCTCTCTTCCAAAAGAGACAAAATTTTTCGCACGTGTTCATCTTGCTCTTTACTTAGCAAAAGAAGAGATAAGTAGAATTAAAACACTTGCATCCCTATCAAGGCTGTGTAAGCCCACGCACACATTATTTTGTGTTATAAACTTTTATATTTTCTTAATTTTTTTGCATTCATTAAAATATAGTTTCTCATTGCCTACTATATGTATTATAGTATCATTTATTAATATCAACATTTATTATAATATTTATACATATCTGTTATTGCCTATAATGTGAATATTATTTCATTTCCATTATACAATATGATAAAATAAGATTTAAAGTTACCAATTTAAAAGGAATTAAAGTTCTTCCACTTTATACGCGATCAACGACTTTTTTTACTTTGGACAATTTTCATCTGGAATTCTAACCATTA
This sequence comes from Trachymyrmex septentrionalis, assembly GCF_001594115.1. Lineage (NCBI taxonomy): Eukaryota > Metazoa > Arthropoda > Insecta > Hymenoptera > Formicidae > Trachymyrmex > Trachymyrmex septentrionalis. The sequence continues at coordinate 1,253,145 of NW_017305885.1, forward strand.
AAATTGAACCGTGTAAATTAGTCCTCTGGCATACCTAGCCACGTTTGAACTTTATCTGCTTTTGAACTCAACGTCAGGCTCGGAGTTGCCGAATTACAAATCCGGCATAGAGCACCGGGATAAAGGCAATGAATCCTGACGCGAAGGAAGCGGAAAAGAGGAGAAAAAGAAAAAGTATCGAGTGTATTTCAATCTCGCTCGTTCCCGGCCACGCCGTTGGAGTTTCGGAAAACTTTCACTACTTTGGGTTCGTCCGGCTGACTGAGTTTTTCGAAGCGGCTGGTTATAGAGAACAGACGATAGTTTGGTAAGTATGCACGTTCCTACAGTCGGATTCCGATCGACGAGCTTCTTGCCTCAAACTTGAAAAAGAACAATATTTGGCTTTAACAAAGCGATTTTGGAAACGAATGATATTGTCATTTTAAAGACAACGGAAATTTTATGCATTTTACAGTCATTTCGCTATTATAACAATTTTTATAATCGGTATAACATATTAATGTCGAGATTACTATGATTAGTAACTTTTGTTTCTGTTTTATCTTTCTTAAGAAAAGTACAAAAATTGTATACAAAAACAATGTTTTAAATTGTAAATGGAAGTTGGCGTCACACATTTTCTTAATCCTACTTAATTCTTTTATAAACTTTAAGTCGTAATTAAGAATGTAAAACTTTTAGGACATAACATATAAACTGCACGCAAACACAACACACAATATCTCCTTTTTACATCATTCAAGAATTTTTATTGTAATGAATTAAAAACTTCAATATTTACTATAAAAAGCAACTACAATCATAAGATATAAATACAATAAAAATATATATATAAGAAAATGAACGGAAATTACATAATAATATATTATAAAGCTGCATGCAAACAAAAACAAGTAAATATCTTTAATAGTCAGATGAGAATAGATATCACGAGGAATTATAAATGCTACTGTAAGCAAGTAACTGCTCCAATAAAAATGAACAAACGATACCTTACATAAAAATATAAGTTTCCTACGTTACACATACGTGAGCGTTCAATCGCTTCTTATGCCATTTATTCCCCTCTTTCCCCCCTCTATACAGCGCGGAACGATCAACATCCGTGGAAGACATCAGATCATATCCCATGTGTTCATCTAGCTCGCCCTTTCGACATATCGCGCACCTGCTAGTACAATCGATCCTAAAACAATCGTGAGCCCGAAGTTTCGCTTCCGTAAATTCGAGTCGGAAACGAAAGAACGTACGACGATGATTAATCGATTGCCGTTCACTCGATTTACGACGTTCGGGAGTCCGAAGCGATCGTTGAGACTCGAGAACGAACATAACGTACGAGTGAGAATCGATCATCGTGCAAGTAACATCGAGGAGAAACGTCGAGGGTTATCTGTGGAAAAGGATCATGTGGATCACGCGAGAGCCACATGGAAAAACGATGAAAAACGTCGTCATCGGGGACAACGATAACGACGATGTCGACGTCGACATCGTCGACGTCGACGACGACGACGACGACGACGACAACATGGACGACGACAACAGTCGATAGCGACCATTCATAAGCGAACTCGCTGCCAGCATACAGCTCGTACATTCAAACGACAATATGTATCATACGTATGTATGAGTAGGGTTGTAAGTTCCACAAGCAGGAGAAGCGAGAAAGATAAGGGAAACGTGGGTAGACTCGCGCTGCTCGTAGCGTCGATAAGAGATCGCACCCAACTTAAGCGCCTTGCACCCTATGAACGAACAAACGACGGCGGTAACCCTTACGAACGATCGGAAGGCAAAGGTGAAGGAGAGAGAGAGAGAGAGAGAGAGAGAGAGAGAGAGAGAGAGGGAGGAGGAGGGAGAAACTACCACTAGGGCGAATGATATTCTCGGGACGGTACCTTAACACCTCCGAAGCCGCAAAATATTTCACCTATATGCGCGACGATAGATATACGCCGTTTCCAAGTATGATGACCGTACTTTGCGAGCCGATACCGGAAAAAGAAACTCGCGATTTGTTTTACGAGATCGTCCCCGACGATGTTCGACTACGTTTCGCTCTTAACCGAACCCGTTCGATTTATCGTTATTATTCGAGGGACGATTTGTGAAAAGTGATGTGTACGTATATGTACACACATACACATATATATATATATATATATATAGAGAGAGAGAGAGAGAGAGAGAGAGAGAGAGAAAGAGAGAGAGACCATTTTTGAAAGGTAGAAAAACTGGTTTTTTCCCGAGAGAAATTTAGATATTGAAGCGCTCGCTGGCGCATATACAGGACTTCGTTATTATACTGGACTAAAGTAAAGCGAGTCAACTGGTATTTTTAAAGAATTTCAATATCAAGATATTTACGGAAAATTCTAAAAACTTTTATTGATACATTTTAAAAATAACTACGTAAAAATGTTTTTAAATGTACTCGATAGCATTTTTTTGTAAATTAATTGAAATGTATTCGTTTACACACCGTCTGCTGTGATAACAAAGCAATTATGGTACTAAAGATATTTTCAGTCAATTTAATGATTGAATAAATATTGGTAACGTCTTTAAAAAAATTCCGTTTTACGAAATAATTAATTAAGAAATAACAGAATATACGATATTACATACAAAGATATATTTTATTATATTTGCTCACTTTAAAAAATTAAGTGCCTAGTTATTAGAATAAATATAGTTGTGTAATATATGTAGAATAAACACTTTTGATTAGATTATATTTCAATACAATTACGAGTTAATTTTTATTTTAAAACTAGTTCATTTAATAACTAGTTCAAAATATTTCGAGATCATTTGTGAATTCGTGAGTAAGACCTCAATTCCATTTTGATGAAATTCACAAAGCGGACGAATTCATGCGTGCCATGCACTTGAAAATAATTTCTGCTTTTGAAAATAGTCATAAAAGAGGCAAGCAAAATAGTCAAATTAAATAGAAATTTTTTAAAAGTATGTGCAACGTGTGTTAATACAATATATTCTTTATAGGTAATTTTCTCTAAAATCTGATATATTTTTTGAATTGTATCATGCAAAATACAAGATGCATAAAAAAACATATACGTATAGCAATCTCTTTATATATCTATTAGTATAGCAAATCTATTAGTATAGCAAATCTTATATTAAATGTCATATATGTATAGCAAGTTTTACATTAAATATAAATCAGAAATATTCTTCACACGCTAATTAAGGCGCAATCTTATACAATACTAATATATATAGACATTATTATTAGATTCATAAGATTGATTTTTCTTATCTACTATATTATTATTTCCCATTTACTATTATATATTATTTTGACATATTATGCATAATATCTTCAATAAAAGCGCGTTTATAGCTTTGTGTTCAAAAATATGCGAAACGAGAGTCCTGCCTTTGACATCAGATCGACACAAAACAAAAAAAAATATCACAGATTTACCGTTTCACTGGAATGGAATATCCATTATACATATAAAAACTGAGCGAAGCTGTCAAAGGGAACGCAATCCAAAACGTACTTCGGAAAGAAATTAATATCTCATTCAAATAATGGAATATTTATGTTATGCTTAACAGCATGTGCACATTTCACAACAAATAGCTGTGAGGAAGTATACTATACAGCTACAGTAACACAATCCATGTCATAAGATAAACATTCAATTTATGAAACATATACACGTATTACATTGTATATTTAGAAACATAATATTTCAGAAATTATATTATATAATTGTACGAGAAAATTCGGCTTAATTTTCAAGGAATAATTATTTCTAAAATAATTTCCAAAATAATTTTTTTTAATGTCCTCTCTCTCTCTCTCTCTCTCTCTCTCTCTCTCTGTGTGTGTGCGTGTGTGTGTTTTTTGTAGAAACTATAATATATATAGGCATTAAAAAATTAATAAATATATATATATATGTATATAGGAAATGTACGAAATATTATTTCGATACGTGTGAAAATTCAAATGGAAATCTAATAATCAACATAACTTGATACATATTGTTTGTAAATTGGCTCTCTTAGAACGGATCAATAAGTAAAATATCGGCTTTGGAATGACGCGTGAAAATCGATAAAAGACAAATCATGGGCGTCAAGTCGCTTAGAAAAATAACGAGTTTGCAACACCGAGGGCTTACCAATTTCATGTTCATATGAGCCGTGCTCGCTCGCTCGCACGCTCGTTTGCAGACGATAGCGAAGCGCCAACTACATCGTTGGAAGTACAAAACTTCATTCGAAATTGCTGTGACATATCTCGTGCATACGCATACGTGTATACGCATGACGGTGATATTCCCAAATCGGCTCGGCGGATGAGAATGTTACGGTGGTGAACGCGCGTGGCAGCTAACGCGCGAAATGGAACCGAATGACCTGCATAAAGAGCAAAAAACTACGAGTGGAGAACGTAAAGCGAAAAGGAATATGGATGAAAATGGAGAAAGCGGCGTGCATTCCAGTTAACCGCGACGAGGCCATTTTGATATAAATCAGCAGAAGTACAAATTTATAAACACAATGCATTGAAAAATGTATAAACGTTAATTTCTTGAACTTTTGATAAATACAGTTTGGACATAAAAAATATATTTGTTGTTAAAAAATCAAGAAGAATGATAAAAAAAAATAATAAGTGTTGTTTTTCTTTGGTGTTAAAAACAGTATATAAAAATTTCACAGTAAAATTTTATGTGCTATTTATATCATAACAATAAAATAAGATTTATAGTTACAATCTTAAAATATTATTGAGAATTTCTACTAGAAAAAAAAAGAGCTATTTTAAGACTTCGCATGACAAGTTTTCTTGATATAAAACTAAGACTCGTATAATGTTGTGCGCTATTTGAATGTTTAAGAAATATCGTGCCAAGCACAGCGAAAATTTGTCGATGCAATGGCGAGAGTACGTGTTTTCCAACCAATATCGGTAGTTTGCACAGTAGTTTCCATTGCAAGTATTATATCACTAGAAATGGCGTTATTTCTAATGCATTTGCATATCGTTTGTTGAAGAATTGCATACGTTGATAGAAATCAAAATGTGAAACAAACATATGTAGAAAAGGCAGAAAAATACGCTTAAAGATATATTTCATTTATTTAATTCGTAATTGACGGATCATAAAAAATATATAAGACTCGTTTTAAATCTAAATAGATATATAATAAACAAATGTATTAAAAACGTAAAGTCTTAAAGGATAAAATCATAAAATATTTTTAGTAAATGATAATAACATAGCAATGTTTATCTATTAAAAGATAAACTAAATTTTCATATAAAAAAGGATAAAAAATAATATAATTACTAATTTTAAAGTCTAAAAAAAATTATGTCCAATTTGCAGAAATTAATTATGTGATTCGAAACGATGTGTTAAAAATATGTTGCATTTGAATAATTGCTAAAAAAAATTATTTTTGATCTCGAATTCTTGCAAATTAACATTCGAAGAAAAACAGTAAAATTGATATAATGTAAATTATCTCCCATAAAGTCTTGGAGAAATGTTAATTATAAGTCAATAAACGTACTATTAGGGACATCCGGAAAAAGTAAACGCTAAGTATATTTGCTAACTCGCGCCAGATGAGATAAAATAAATCTCATGAGAGACCGTAATGAAGGAACACATTCGCGCGAAAAGAAGATCTCAGAAAAAAAAAACGAAGAAAAGTAAATATAAGAAGTATATATAAGTACATTTAGAAAAAAAATTTCCATTGCCTGACTCCGCGTACTTCTCTCTCACAGATATAAATCGCCCATAAACAGTTTCCAAGAGAGTTAACCCTTTTATGATGAGATTTTCTCCGAAGAAAGAAGCGTAAGAAGAATTTTTATTTCCTCTTTTTCATTTTACTTCATAATTAAAAGAATTTCTGGGATAAGGAAGATAATTTCGAGAAAACACATAATCGTCCCTCGTTCTGTAAAGGAATTAAGTGAAATATACACAAAGAGTTAGCGCATACTAACAGTTTGATTAACATACTCATAGAGTATATACTGTAGCCGTAATTATTTGTACGATCGTGCGTAAAATGCAATTACGCGATTACACGCATGACCGATGATAAAAATTGAAGCGTTGCTTAAACGATGCACGGGCGTGAATAACCGCGCTAATAAATATGCCGGAACGTGAGGCTTCATAAACATCCCCCATGGAGAATTCCGAACGCGCCGCTGTAATCGTTAAAGTGAAACTGAATCTGTCGGCGTATATATACACGCGCGACGTACGGAGCGAGATTTAACGTTTCCCGTAAAATAAGCTCTCGGATGACAATTCAGGAAGACAATACCACACTTTACGAGTCTGTTTCTACGACAGGGGTGTGCCACGTTCTCGATTCGCTCAATCTTCAGAGTTAGTTGTTTCACTCCTGAAACCATTGTTATTACAGTTGGCACTTTATAGAGTTAAATAATCTTAGAAAATTTCCGCTACTGTCAAAATATCACTTCCGTGAATCGGTAAGAACAACAGAATTTTCTATCATCGTATGGAACGTTTGAATTACTTAAGTACGCCCAAATTTTCAAATGCACATTTTATATTTTTAAACGTAACCTCTTTTTCCCCTGTAAATAATCCTTAAAAAAAGTTATATCATTCAAATCATCAGATATGTCATAACAAATGCAAACGGGATGCTCGAAATGTCGGCGAATTGCTTGATTACGTCACTGATTACGAAAACAGCCTAATCGATGTGCAGCGATTACTGTCGTTGAATTGACACAAACCGGGTGAAACCAAGCGAAGTAGTCGCTTAAGAGCGCCAGAAGGGTTAATCACAGGCGGCTTAGAGCGCGAGCGCCGGATTTGCCTCGGCAAAGTAGCGGAAGGGGAAGCCTTCCCCGAGTCACTGGGAAATGGCAGGGAATTGGCTCGTTACGTAAGCGACCGGTGAAACTGATATTAACGAAACCTCCAGGGAACGAATGGAGCGCTTACGCAACCGTGTTCATCACTGACGCCATTACGACGGGGGGGGTGGGCTCGATTCTCCGACGGCGAGCGTACTTATAAGGCGAACGTCAAATCGTTACGTGAAACTTCGCCGTTGCAACGAGATTACCCACGCACCGGTACCATCACCTAGGAAAGACAAAAGCTGTGCCAGACGAGCGGAATATAAATGAGCGAGAACCGAAGACGAACCGGATCGATCGCGCCCTCGCGTGATAAGGCGGGGCGAGAAATGGTACGAGACACCTTTAGTCTCGGGTCTCCGAGGAAACCGGAACACGCGCGCGACGGTTACGAGAATCCTGATATGCAGGACTTTCCGTAAAATCGCATGGCTATCGCCGCGAGCTGTTTATACTGGAGAAGGGAGCGGCGAGGACGGGAATCGTAACGATGAAATCGCGCTGAATAGCTTTGCAAAGTGCCGGTCGTATGATTCCCAAAAAGCTCTCTTTGGTTGACGTAATGTCACGAAAATTATTCGTCTTTTATCGCGTTATGACACGAAAATGTATGACACGTGCGTTAATCAAGCAGATATGATCAATCCCCAGGTTCAAAACAGCAAACTGAACTCTTCAACAACATGCAGCGAGATTTAATTATCAAAAATTTATATAAATATTTTACACTGTAAAATATAAATTTCCCAATATTATATTAATTTATAATGCAACGGATCGACATAAATTATACATAATGAAATCGGATATATGGATTTATTAAAATATACCGCACATATTTTTACTACCTAGAAATTAACTTAAATGTTTCATTTTATTCATTTTATTCGTTCATCAATAATATAATATTCCAGATCTTATTCAGTAAATAGCAAACATTAAATTCGTTTTTTAAAATGGACTTTTAAAACAAAAATAGGATTCTTATCAATTAATAACAAAATAGTATAATGTACATTAAAAAGGGCATGTAAACATCGTAAATAAATAATAGAGAAAAGCGGTAAAGAGAGTACTGTTCTTTTTAGTCTTTGATTCAAGGCTTTATTAAACAAATGAAAAGTTCTCTCAAATATAAATACCACTAACATCAAATTTTTAGCAGAATTATATCATGCATAATCGATGTTATCAGAGTATTAGTGAGAAATACACAATTCGTTATTTCTATATGCTGATCGCTTAATTTGAAAACTACGTGTACGCAAGCACTTTCAACGGAAATATGATTTCGTTTCTGTCGAAAATTGCAAAATTGGCGAAAGGCTCAGAAAATATCAGGAAAATGTTAAAAATGATTTCCGCATACTATTAATTTTGCGGATAAGTAAAGTTCTCGCCCGGCAGTTTTCTGGAGTCCGCGCTTTAAATCCACGAATGTGAACGCAACTTCACAGCGCAATAACATACGTGATTTACGAAAAGTTTCTCGTCCGCACAAAATCGTCGCGTTAAAAATCTCTTGGAGAGATTCCAACGTGACGAGGTCTAAGATAAAAATTTCGTTCACAATGCCTCGGGACAGACAGTGTCGCAGGGCAATATTGAAGGGACGGAGAACTGTGGTATGAAATCAAAGTAACGACAGCTAGAAAACCTTGGAAAATTGCAGAAAACCGCGCTTCATTCCAGCACTCGTTCAAACTCCTTGATGGATTTACTTTTGTTACAATCGAAGATCTGAACGATTTTTGAACGACTGATAGCAATAAATGATACAGGAGATACGTCTACGTGTGTGATATAATATAATATAAAATATAAAATTATTTATGCAACAGAGAAAGAGAGAGAGAATGTCTGTGTGACTACTAACAGAAAAGCATTTATCTAGATATTTATTCATGAATCGAATTTAACAATATAATAGCAAACAATGATAATTTGTTAATTCTCTTAGGAAATATAATCTCTACAATCCGATTCACAAATAACTATAATCTGGATTGTTATTAGAAATAAAAATTGCCTATTATTATAAACTATATAAAATATAGTAGTTTTATAATAAAAATAAAAATTTCAACGTAAAAATGTCTAGTTCAAAAGTTTATCTTTTATTTAAAAATTAATTCAAATTAAAATTTACAAATAATCATATTATAACAAATCCATATATTAACTAATATAATTTGGATTATCTCATATAATATAAAAATTTTGATTCATAAAAATTGATTTTGTGAGAGAGAAGTATTTCTTTGCTTCCGATGTTACCAATCAGTTAATTTACATTCCTCGCAGTCGAAATGCTATAACAATCGCCATTTTCGACGGAAGAACGATAATAATGGTGGTCTATCGTTATCTAAATCTAAGCTGACAGCCATCAACGCGGTAAAAGCCAACGCAAGCACGGAGCCATACCTTCCACCCGAAGGCCCTGTGTTAATTAATGATTCGAATCTCATTTATCATTACGGCTGTGTCGTGTTCTCAGACCTTCCACTCGCCTTCGAGCACGACCTCTCACTGTAGATACAACCGTACCTTACTTCCTCGTCCTTTTGTCCTTCTGGTCTATATATAGGGTGTCTTCGGATGTACTAAGTGTTTTTTGGAACAGGAGATTAATCAAAGAAAAATGACATTTCTACTACAAATGATATATGTATTTATGAAGTTATTTTATTCTAAAAATTGAAGGCAAAAAATTTGTTACATTTATTTGTTCTTTATTTTCTAGCTGATTTTAACTGAATTTAAATTTTTCTTTTTCTCTCTTACCTTTATCTCCTTTTCTTCTTTTCTTTGTCTCTCTCTCATTTAATATAAAACTTTCCTTGAATTGTATATGTGTATTTAATATTAAACAACAAACAATTGTTTGCTCAACTGAATAGTTATTATCAGCATTTAATTTTCATTAAACAAACATCAACAAAGACATTTGATGAGAATTGAGAGGACGTTTCATTTTAAATCCGGTACACCCAATATACAGCATATATACAAGCTCACCTCGTAGCTTCACTTTTCCGGCCACCCTTTGCTACGTACCCCCGCCCTTTTCTCCGCGGCGCCAGTCGCCTTTCTCTAATTAAATAACTTCAAGACACTATCCGTTACTTCATCTATCTACTCGACCGTTCGTCCGTCTGTAGGACCGTTCTTCTTTTCAGGTTTGAACACGAGATGCCCATTAAAGCGAATACGCGAAATTCGATATCTCTGATATCTGCTTGGCAATGACGAACCTCGAATCGCTGTACGTTACTTAGCTTGTACTTGTAGCACGAATTTGTTCACAATTCAGTTTACCTTCCGAAAGTTTGCCCAATGAGTAAGATGCAACATCGACCATATTAAAATCAAGAAGGTAAAGTTTAATCGAATATCTCTTTCTGGGAAATTTCTGTGAGCAACGGCGAGAATTAAAATTAAATTAGCAATATTCCTTTCGAGGATATCGGATTGTGCACTTTGGCACGGCGGATTGCTTTATCTTTTTTCAATTTCTTTTTAGAATTCGAATCCGAATATTTTCACATGTTGATGAATATATTATATAATATAGGAATATTATATAATATAAGAAAATATATTTATAATACAAGAAATTATTATATAATATAAGAAAATTAATTTTGGATTCAAATGGAGATATTAAAGTTGCAGAAATTCAGGAATTTATTCGTTTATCATGTTTTAGAAGTTTAGATTAATCATTCATTTGTAGATTAATGAGAGATAAACATACGACATATTTTATTCATCCTTTTTAGCAAATCATATTATATATTGTAAAAACGTACAAATGAACTACGTATTTGCAATACTGGTCTCAAGTAAAACGCACGTTCATTGTCTTTTTAGAAACTGGACCGGTTACGCGGTTGAAAATCACGAAGAAACGTGACGAACGGACGGAAAGAGGAAACCGAGAGATAATCGAGAAGACGGAGAAAGATCGTCCGAATATATCGCGGAGCTTGACTTGTCAGCCCATCCATTATTCAAGTCGCGCAGCTTACAAGTGCGCTACGCACGCAGGGCCTCATTAATCGCTTTATGTGTTTGTCCAGTGACGTTGGCTAACCTATCGGATGCTTTCAGCCAGCAAACACCCTTCAGCATACCGCAAAAGATACAGCTGAATATCAAATGGTTTTTTTATGTTCAATTCGCAACTCTCTTTCAAAAAATCCATACAACGAAGCGATTATGAATATTGTATACACCCACAAAAAAACGATATCAAACAATGAGAAACATAAAATAGAGACAAAATGAACAGATAATGTCTTACAAACTGTCCTCTCAGGTCGATCAATATATAAATGTATTAAATATATAGATTAAATAACATTTATCTCTTCGTTGAAATTGAATTCATTTTGAAAAACAGATTCTACTGAGCATCCAAAATGCTCTGTTTGAAAGGAAATGTCGAAAAAAATCACTTATTTCACAATATTACTCAAACAATGCATTGCATTCAACAAACGCAACTAACGACGATATTCCTTTTTACGGCGTATAGGAAATACATGGAAATAGGAATGGAAACGCAAGCTGATGTGCATGTGGCGAGAAATAGCGTATCTATCTCGAATCAATGATCAGCTATGCGATATGCCGAATGCTGGACATCGAGTTGCGTAACCACAATCGAAACTTTGCATCAATGCGGAGGACCGCGGATTTCATGAATCCCCGCACGATCAGCATTCGAAACGAAGCTATCATGATTTCCGCGGAATCGCGGACAGTTTCCCAAACGGAAAATATTATAGATCGCATTCATGCGGACATACCGTTGAACGATCAAAGAATGATAATTATCCGCGACAATAATTCTCCAATATCTTCGTCGAAGACTGATTTCTTTCCAATAATTTCCAGTAATTTTTATAACAAATGAACGATAACAATCACGCCATAATACGTGAATTAAAATAGGGAATAATATGCAATTTTTTAACGAGAAATATTAAAAACAAGTATAAAAGAATATAAAATATAAAAATATGTTATGTAATATTATGAAAGCAGTGCAATGTTTGGTAAAATTTCTTTGATGCAATTAATAAATGGAGATCTTATCTATCTCAAAACTGTATCATTCTTTTATATTTTGTACGCTCTTCCACTATCCATCGTCTTAATTAACGCGCTGTCGTGCACGTCTTATGTGGTTCATTTCATCGCGAGAAGTAGATCGCATAGATTAAGTCTTCAACGGGTAGCATGCAGGCGTCAGTACGTTGGCAATTAACGAGGTTTTAAAGGGGCGCACCAGCGATAAATAGGTAACTATAATATTGTGAAAGGTCTGGAAGCTTTCACTCGGCAATATCCAACAAAAATAATCAAGAGCAATGATAGTAGAATAAACGTAACATTACAATATTTTTCAACAATAAAATAATTTAAATTTTAACAACGACGGACTTTTATTAATTGTACCAATATAAAAATATATTTAATATCAAAAATATTGTTACATATT
>NW_017305885.1:1265936-1276468 GCF_001594115.1 Trachymyrmex septentrionalis
ATTCTGTACGCTCTTCCACTATCCATCGTCTTAATTAACGCGCTGTCGTGCACGTCTTATGTGGTTCATTTCATCGCGAGAAGTAGATCGCATAGATTAAGTCTTCAACGGGTAGCATGCAGGCGTCAGTACGTTGGCAATTAACGAGGTTTTAAAGGGGCGCACCAGCGATAAATAGGTAACTATAATATTGTGAAAGGTCTGGAAGCTTTCACTCGGCAATATCCAACAAAAATAATCAAGAGCAATGATAGTAGAATAAACGTAACATTACAATATTTTTCAACAATAAAATAATTTAAATTTTAATAACGACGGACTTTTATTAATTGTACCAATATAAAAATATATTTAATATCAAAAATATTGTTACATATTTTATAATTTTTATATAAATAAAATGTTACGAAATTACGAATAAAATAAATAAATAAAAAATAAAGATAAATTAATTATGTAAATAAATGTTAATGAAATTATTTTCTCATATTATCGAGTTATTAGATACCACTGTTAATTGACAAACCGTCAAGCGAATGTTCATAGGATTGTTCAAATGAAAGCGGTTCTTTCCACGTGACAACAGCTAGGTGTGATTTATTCCTCTGCAACGTGATTGGATCGTTGATCCTGACGGATGAGAGGCATCCGTCATGCTAGCCGACTGGAACTAGCACTAGTACCTCTTTGCAATACACATACACCATAAAAGTAACTGAAAAAGGAACGCGAGACTCAGTCACGATATAACGAAGAACCAGTCACGGCATAACCAAGTATGCGATAAAAAGGAGAACGATTAACCTATTGGCATATAACAGCACATAAAATTGCATGCCTACATTGACTTTTTATGTCAAACATGTGAGATCGATTGCTGTAAAACGTAAGAAAGCTTTTCAGATCAATACTTAAGCGAACTAGCACTAGTACCTCTTTACAGATATAGGTACTCTCGAATATTAAAAATTTCCCTAGAAACACCCCTAAAATTATAATGTCGAATATATGTTAAATTTATAATTAACACAAGTTTAGTTTTCATACAAAACTAACAAGTAACAACTAACTAAAGCAGAAGTAATAACTTGCAGAAAGATAATCAAGTAAATTATTATTTAATTTTCCCTCGTGGCATCATATATTCATGTTGGTTCAATGCTCTGTAAAGTACCATTGCGACACTCAATAAAGAAAGGCTAAATTGCAATTTTAAAAATATTATGATATCATGATTATGATATTATGATATCTTATAGTTTTAGAAAAGTATATTGAGACGTTTTTATAATGTATTTCCTGTCAAATATTTAAATAAAGACTAATCTTTAAACTTTAAACACAGTACTTTCAAATATACACGATATCTTAATGTATTCGCGATGATATATGCCTTGATGATTTTATGTAATGTATTAATATAATAATATGACAAAAATATTTGTTTCACAATATAACTTTTTTTTTTAATTAAGCAAAATCTTTCTCCGATGATGTTTGGTTCGCGAGGCTGTCTCGCAAGCGTCGAAGTGTCTGCGGTGCAACAGCGGGCAGCGCGTATTCCCACGTCAAATTTTGCGAAAACCCCTTTTTTCATTTCCGCGGGATAAATTACCGTGTGCCTGTGTAACGCGCTATCCCCGTGAGATTGTATTCGGATGCGTGCATACATATAGCATGCGCGTATTTTATACTGTACGCACATCTGTGGCCCCACGATGCGCATATGCACCCTGCGGCGGACGGGCCGGTATCGCGGACTGACAGTTTTCGCTATATTTAGCCTTTGATAAATTCCCACGGGTTCGTGTGATTCAAATTCTGTCGGTGCGTCGACGCGGTCAACCATGCACTTCGAAATAGCAAGTAGAATCAAGTCAAAGACAACCATGGACCTTTAGTCTATATTCTATGAATATTCCACGTCTTTTAATATCGACGGAATTACTAGTTTCTCTTCAATTCATAATAATTAATATTAATTTATTAAATATTAAATAAGATTAATAAAATATTAGTATCTTATTTAATATTTTATTTATAATAAATCTTTATGTACATTTCAATACCAAAAAAGACTCTGTACAGACAAAACGTCTAATACTATTGCCATTTTTATTAGTAAATAAAAATTACCGTATTAATAAATTATTTAACACTTTATAAAATTCTAAATTTGCTCATTATTGACCATATTTTTATATGTATATTGCTTTGTATATTACGATATCATTACATATCAACATTTACTTATTTTTAATTACGTTTATTAAATCGACATAGTAAAAATAGAATCCTGATTAAAATTTGTTTAATTTAATTTATATGACGCCGTAATCGATGGAACATACAAAATTAAAGGAAATCTTAATAATATGCTAAGTAAGAACTATATTAGCTTACTTATGGACTATTTAGGTAATACAGATTTATATCCTAATACTATCTCCCTATATTCGGCCCTTATCTAAGATTAAGTCCGCTAATCTCGTTATAAAATATGCGTGGCGTGTAAGAGCGAATAGCGAATGTATAAGTGATATTAAATCACTATTACCCTGTAACTTTACTAAGCTGGTCATATATGTAAAATATTAATAATGCTAGACGTCAAGATCTAGAAAGAGAATAATATATACTATAATATAGATTTTATGTAAAATTACTTTAATGTTATTAATTATAATATATTTTCTATTCACATTGTAACATTAATTGTTTAAAGCGTAATTTTTCTCTCTTTTTGTCCCTCCCCCCCCCCTCTCTCTCTCTATCTCTTTCTCTCAATATAATTAATTAATTTCCTGAAATATTTTACTTTACTTTTTTTTCTTAGAAATACTATTATACATTTAATTTAGGTCATTAATAATAAAATCTCTCTGTACTTTTACATTGTATATACTAACAATGTATAGATAGAAATTTATACACAGATAATTTATTTATATATTTCTTTTATCGTAACATTTTTAATAATTTATACCTTTAATTTTAATTCATAATTTGTAATTATTGATTGTTAAACATAACGTAATAAAAAGAAACAACAAAAAATTTCTTACTTGCCAAGACCAAGAATTCTTTTCTACTTCTGTCACACTGTTTCATTTATTTCGTGCAGCCGCAAATGACAGTCAACGTCGCGTCGCGTCGCGTTGGGCGGACCGTGTACTTAAAACTTTAAATATGTTGACTCTAGAACTTCGCATTACGTCATAGTACCAACATTTCAAGATACAAACTGCAATCCACAAGCAAGCACAAACGAGGTACAAATACGATACACAAGCGTGACAAAGGATTATCTAATTAAACCGCGCGCGCGAGTTACGTCACGACCAGCGTAACGCAACTAATCGCCTTGGGCTTTGCACCCTTATAACGAGAACGGCTCGACATATAGACAGCTTAAATAATTATCTATCGTCGGATCGATCCGCTAAATTAAAACGCACCTTACGTAATGTATAAGCTGGAGAATTACGACGTGACTTATATAAGTTAGCGACGTTTTGATTCATTAGCTCTTAAGAGCATCTCCTTGAAAAACTAATTAAGGAAGCCGAATTACTAGATTAAAGTTTTTGTTGATAACTTTTGCATATAAACTCAAGCTGAGAAACGCGATGGATAGTTTACGCAGCACCTCATTTTTATCAGTGATGAAAGACTGACTGGAAATAAATACACAATCAAGCCTAATTCTCTATAATTATATATTTATATGTATATACCTTGATATTAAATAAAAAAGAAAAATATCATTGATATTATATATATAATTAATTTATAATTATTCGAATATATATTTAAGTTTAATATATTTTTTAAAACATTGCGTAATTTCTTCTCTATGTAAAATTGATTTAGAACATATATATATATATATAACTTATGTAAGCAATCACATTTTTTCATTTACTTCCAAGTTTGTTGGCTTGTGTAAGTTTAATTGTAAATTTAACGTTCCTGCTATAATGTCAGGTAAATTAGAAAAATTTGTAGCATGACAAAAGCTCTCTTAAGTTTCGATTAATAAAACTTTCTTGCATTTCACGGCAATCAATCTGTTTATCTACGGCTTGGAAACTTGTAATAACTACGTAGTGTAGTAACCACAATACAGTTATTCAGCCAATGATTAACATTAATATTTCAACATAATCGATCGAATAGCTTAAGACGCTTTTATTAGCCTAGGGGAGAGAAGCGCCAATCCTACGTAATCTTTTGTTATCGCTAATCTTGCTCGACGGAAGAAAGTCGCTGAGCTATTCAGCTTTCTCATTAAATTATGCCCGTGTGGAAAGTACGCCCTTTCATGAGCTGTCACTGTGCCAACCTTAAATAGAAGGTGCCCGAAACTTCTGTTCCCCCATCGAAAGACTCCATCGGCGAATAACTTTTAATGTACAAAGGTTCTGTGTTCTATCGCGAGTCATCGTAATCAAAGGTCACATCTACTCTTCCCTCTTTAATTGAAGGACAAAGAAGGGAAATGCAAATAAAGCTGAATTAAACTCCGTCGAAACCATTGGCCAAATAACTGATGGTCTTCACCGTCCACAAAGCGATGTACTGAAAGGCACGAGAACTCAAATGCTTTATTTCTTTCCGCTCCGTATAATTTCAATCATGTTCCAGAAGTTAAAGTTAATTATTAGCTTTATAATAAGTACTGATTAAAAAAAAACTCTGATTAATATTTGTAAATTAAAGAGATAAAATAAAAAATATAATCTATTTGTTTGATAATTAGGAATTAAAGAATGTCTTTATTATCTAATTAATTCTAGAATTAAAGAGAAATTGGAAAGAAAGATAGAAAAAAAAAACAGTTTATATGTTCTACGTTCATATGCATTTTCTGAATTAAATAAATATACTCATGTAAAAAAGATATCAATAAAGGCAGAAAATTACATATAACCGTAACCAAGGATAAACATGGCATGCGCCATATTTGCTATCCTCAAGTGACTCTGCGGATACTCATCCGCATGAAAGAAACACGTCGCTAGGTATACGAAGAAAAACGTCAAGCGAGATATCGTTATCGCACGTTTCATGAATTCATCGCGATAAAATGTATATAAGCTGTCCCGAGTGGCACGCGTATTTTTCAACTTGTGCAATTGCATGCGCATGTTCATATTGCACTGTATGTTTTATTTGTCAATGTTTTAATTATATTATTTCAATATAGTAGCTAATATGGTATATGAAGTGACATATCTCTTTTTATAAAATACTTAAAAAAAATCGTATATTATTTTTTAGTCACGTCATTGATCAGCTGTATTAACCCGTTTTGCATCCATCATGATGCAAAAATGTTGAAATATTTCGAGCGCTCTTTTATAAAATGTGTTACATTGGTAAATTTTTTCAAGAATTTTATTAAATCAATTTAAAAGATAATTTTTAAATTTTGATTTAAGAAATTTTTTATTTATTCGAAGTATAAAAATTGCAAAAAAAAAACAATAAAAAATATAAAAATTGAAAAATCTAATAAGTAGGCATATTAAGTCTATAAATTTATTAATCTATAAAAATGTTCTTTTCTGCATTTTAATGCAGAATAATGTCGATTTTAAAGCTCATAATTTCAGATTCGACTTAAAGAACAAAGGGCAATTTTTTTCACTATGAATCATTTTATCTATTTACTGATTTTAAATAATCTATAAACAACATTATTTCAATGCTCAATTAAAAAAAATTCTAAAATTTGAGGCCCCTAAAAATTTGCTGTCTTGGACCCATTCAAGTCATGCTTTAATACGACACTGTGTCGTCGATTAAAAGAATTCCAAAGTATTGTATAATTTAAGCGCCCTACATAAAATAAAACAATTTTGATGTATTAATAAATTTCTAAAAGACGATATTATTTCCCTTGATTCAGCTTGAACGTGAAAATGCACGCTACAATATTGCAGAAAGTTCTATATTAATCATCCGTGTCTGTTATATATAACAAAAGCTTCGAACTTCTTAGAAGCTGCGCATCAATCTCGCCTAAAACGTTTGACAGAGTAAAATATTACGAGGCGTTTGAAGCGCAATCAAGCCGTAGTCCCGTACAAACGGCCTCGACTCGATTAGCCTTGTACATCCTTACATCCATATATGCAGGAGCTTATTCGCGATAATGGCGGGCGTGAACGATATTTCACGACGGCCCTATATCATCCTGAACTACAGCATATAAGCAAGTGCGATCGCGGATAACGAGCGACGGCTTTGTCCGTAAGCTGTCACGGGTTGTGCAACCTGATTCCGAGGAGAGCATAGTAGGAAATTACAGCGCGTGTTCGTGTCCGCGCTACGATCGATCAATGCACCGATAGTTTTTCAAAATCGTCTTCGCTCCGTAATCATCAGTCACTCCAAAATCGGGATTGACAAAGATATTAAATGATATTTTGCGTCATAAGCAAAATTTAACCCAGTTTCGCAAGGAAAAGGAGGAAGAGAGAGAGAGAGAGAGAGAGAGAGAACTCTTCCACTACTGATAATCAACTTTGCCGGCATTAGCGACGATTAATAGTTGCTCCACGCTGGCAGCTGCGAGTGAAGGCTCGGTTCAGCGTTTTGGAAATGTTAACTCGGACGTATTAAGTCCGCTAATTATATCGTATCCTGTGTACATGTGCGAATTACCGCCACAAAGGCAGAAATTTCGAATACTCAATGAGTAACGGCGCGAAATAATTACGTAATGCTCCAAAATTACACCTCTGACTGATATCACTCGAAACATATTACTTTTTATCTTTTTGTTACACAAACTGACTTTTGTATTCACGAGATACTCGTGCAAAAAAAAACCTACATATTTAGGTAGGATATTCCGCCGGGTATTTTGGGCTTATCGATTTAGCGGCGTCTCTTTAAGATCCTACGTGTCTGCCTCTTTAATCTTATGGAAGGTAAATTTATCGTCAGGCAAACAAGGCAGACGGCAATGTTTGCACCTTATTATAGGTCTCTTTTATATACATGTACACGTCCATATACTTTTGCTGCGTGTGTATTTGAAGATATAATAAATATATGCGGCTCTCACACACAGATAGAAAGTGAATCAATTTATCGTTATCTTATGTAAATCATATTATCGCTTTTTTGATAATATTATTTTTCTCTCTATTAATAATAAATTCATAAGTACTATTATTATTAAAAATTATAATCGATCATCTATAGCAGCGCGTACGAATAACGTATAGAATATTTTTTAATTCTACATTAAAGATCAATTTAAAAAATCTGCAATAACTAGGAAATAGCCTTGAACAGTCAAGCTGGATTTTTAGTGCTTAAATAATTCGGCGTGAATTATATATACGTATCCAATCCTGCAAACTGTGCGCTGAATTTACTTTTAAGTCTTGTGTGAAATACAATCTTAGCAGAACTAAAATAATATCACAAATTAAATTGACAAGTAATTTAATAATATTGATGCCTGTTATAGACATCTTAGAAAGATGTTAATAATTACGTAATGCTGAAAGCATGTAAAGATACGAATTTCAGTTGTGCAATATTTGATAACTTATCCTTATTTTTCAATTCCAAAAATAAAAACCTGTTTCTGTCTTATATAGCAAGTTTTTCTAAAATATCTTACTATCTTTTAAAATATGTTATTATCTCTTTAGTTTTTAGATAAAATTAATGTTACGTATTTATTACAGAGAAATGTCTATTATCATATATTTAATAAACAATTATACTAACAATATAAATAACTTATATATATTTTATCGCTACGAGAAGTAATACATATCATAGCGATAAATTCTTTAAAAATTTTTAATAAAAAAATTTAAAAAAACTTTTATGTTCAAACATTTTTATATTTTAGCAGCTGGATATTACGTAAAAATTTAATTCATTTACTTTATATATCTACCATTAAAAAACAAATTAGCATGTCCGTGTTATATTAAATAAATATATAAATTTAAAAAATATTTAAAGATAATACATTTTTTGTAAGTAATATATATAATAAAATTATACATATATACGCATATATGCGAAACATTGTGTCGCCTGCGTTACATAAGGCATACCAGAGGCGATGTCGTTACGAAAATGGCTTAAGTCCGTGTTAATTAAGGAAGGCTTTAGCCGGTACCTATAATCACCCGCAGCGGGCGTCGCCATGGCGACTACAGAATGCGTAGAAAATGGCCGCGAGATGAGGAAATGAATGAAGCAGAGTCGGAAAGGAGAAAGGGAGACTAAGGCCGCCAGTGCAACTGTTTTTACAAGACAGGATCGTCGGTCATTTGTCAGTCTCTCTCCGTCTCATCCTTCCTATTTCTCTTCACAAGACAGCCTACTCGTTATGATTGGTGGTTATTACACCACACAACTGACTGTATTATCTTCATGTCGTAGCAAACTGCGCATTCTCTGTTGATTTTCTATGGTCTGTATGCATTATTTATGCTCCATTATCTCAATAACCAAACATCACATCAGAAAAAAGTTCTTCTACTGACAATAAGTTAATTAATTAAATTTACATTCAAATTGTGACACAATATGCAAAAATTATAAAAAATCAATAAATACAAAAAAAATAAAATATCATGTATTTTAACAGCACCTGTTTAATAAACTTATGACAATCTAACTTGAGAAATTTCAAAAGCGTATTTTATTGCATTGAATAAAGTTTAATTGATAACTCATAAATTGATGGCCATATAAACATAAACATTTATAAAATGAGATTGCAAATAATATATGACAAAATCGTAATCTACTTATTAAATGTACAACTTTAATTTGTTTCAAATAAATATGACTAATTAGACTAATTAGCCAATCCTAAATAGTTGATATCAAATATTCTATATATGGATTTAATCTAGATATTACAACATAAAAACAAATTATTGTTACTATGAGTTTATTATTCTCTTCCTTATTACAAACCGAAATTTTTATTTATTTAAAACATTTTTATAAATAAATAACAATAAATAAAAGGCAAGGTAAGAGTCAAACACATTTTAAATTGTCACACAATTAAAAAGAATAAATTACAAATAAAGAAAAGTAAAAATGAAAAAAATAATAAAAAAACACAGTTTAAATTACAAGTTTCGGCTACCGTTAAGCCCTCTTCAGACATTAACTTATTACAAAAATCGCTGTACAAAATTAATTATCGAAAATGCCCGCATATAACAGCCCAGGTGAGTCTTGATGTAGAACTCGACATTATTCACATACGATTGAACAATCAAATGTGTTTCATATCTCTTGGAAAAAGTTCAAAAATCATATGTAAATTATTCAAACAAGTATGTCTATATAAATATAAAAACCAATTGAAATGTACAGAGTTTAATGGAACGCAGCTGTATAAGACGGACATTGTATGTCGATTATATGTATATTCGCTGATACGGATCAACACGGACAATTTAAAATATATTTGACTCTTATTTTGCCCTTTATTTATTGTTATTTATTTTGTATATGAAGAGTCCTTCTATCTATTAAATCTTTATAAATATTTAAATAAATATATATGTTTTCTTCATTATTTTAAATTACGTTTTAGATTACGTTTGATGTAATAAATCAAATATTTTATATAGATTTTTAATTTAGATAATACATTGTATCATTTGAAAGAGAGAGTTATCGATAAGATAAATTAATTACAGTCTTACAAACCGAACGAATTAATTCTTCTTGTTACGAAAATCGTAACAAGGAGAAAGTGAAGTTAGTAGAAGAGGGCTACGATAACGATAGAAGAAAAAACTAGTGATCGTAGCTCAGTCAATTCTTCAAGCAATACAAAGTACTCGAATACTTTATGTCGCAATCAATCGGAGAGCAGAATATAGCGGAATCGAAATCGGTATCAGTCCAGTCCAGTACGATTACACGAAGGGTTGCCGATTAATGCAAATGTCTAACCTATTGCGGTGCATAGCGTAGGCTCGGTCTAACTGATGGGCCGATCGCGGAGAACCGTGGAGGACAGAACCGAGAGAACGGAACGAGCGAGTGAGCGAGACTGACGATGATATGGACATGGAGTTGTCTAGAGCGCGTGGAGTTGGTGCTCAGGGAAGAGTAGGAGAGGGTCTATTCTAAATTACCCCCAACCTAAACTGGACCTGCTCCACGACGACCGTTCGACCACAGCGCTTCAATTTAGAATGCTAATCAGGCGGCGTTCCTCCCTTCAGCCTCTCGGTCGGCACACCGGCCATTGCGCCGGTTTAATGTCTATACGTGTATTCATCCCTTAATCTGACGGTACTTGGAGGGTCAGAGGTGAGTCGCCTTTAACCGAGAGCTAGTGCCACTATGTCAATGTCTCTGCCGTAGGAGAATTCTCGCCGCAGTGAGAGATCGAAGCTAGCCGGCAACATCCTTCTGGCAAAGCCGAGAATAGTTGGAGGTCGCCGACCCTGAGGACTCAACTGGTCCCCTCGCTTTGATCTCGCGTCAAGACAAGTATATAGACGAACGCATGT
>NW_017305885.1:1276568-1281283 GCF_001594115.1 Trachymyrmex septentrionalis
TGGTTCCCTCGCTTTGATCTCGCGTCAAGACAAGTATATAGACGAACGCATGTTTGAAGGCTGGACACCATTGATCGATGGACATTTTCTGCCCGTCAGCAAATCGTGCAGTGAATGAGAATAGCAAGCTGCCTCGAGACATCCGCTGCACGATGCCGGCACAATGTAACTTACGAAATTGCACTTAACCTCGCTCCGGTAACAAATAGTCTACCCAATTTGTAATAAAATAAACTACATAAGTGGGAATCTAAATATAAAATCTGTACAGTCAAAAAAATATCAATGTGGATTTAATACCGTCGATATTTTTTAGAATGTACAACGGTGTTTGTATAATTCTCATCGTATTGGTATTAATATTTATACCATCGTGATATAAATTTAATATCATATCGATGTTAATATTAATATCACACAGTGAAAATTATGTAAACATCATATGATAAATTCACATCGATATTTTTGAGAGTATATATACATTATAAGCGACAGTCATTAGATAAAATCTTTCGTGATACTTATTGAACAAACATTGCCTTTCTTAAAATAATCACTCAAAATTTCTGCAAGAAAGCGCAGTAAGACGCAATATCTCGATTCATAATTCACAATTATAATCCAGCAGCTCATTTCATACCCAATTAAGCCATCTTACCGCAACTGATAATTTCTCGAGCTGAGTATAGATATCCTTTGTGATTAATTTTCCTCTTAAACGGGGAAGTATCTCTTCTGATAAACGAAGATATCTGTGTATTTTAAATGCCTCCTGTTTAAGAGAACGGATGGATCAGGAGACAGAATTTCAATTAAACATTTACGCGCCGCGAAAAGTCTTCCGACGTCTTACGTAACTTTCCGCGGAGCAGCTCCAGAATCATTGAATCATTTATTAATTCGCTGATGGAAGTACCTCGCTATATGTAGGAAAATTCTCGGCACGCCCCTCGGCAATCTCTAATTGGTGAACTGGTTAATTAGCTAATAACAATGAAAGCCCCACTAAACTAACAGCTCGTAATCGAATTCAATTTTGACGTATATAATCGATCTGTACAATAACAAAAATATATTCCAAATAAATCGAATCTTCGAAATAAAGAACATTAAACGAAGTCCCTAGAAAAAAATAAAGCGTACAATTATCATGTCGGGCGACGAGCCAATCCGTGACTGTAGGATTTAAATAAAATTATCGGTAATTCCATGAGCAATCCGACACGCTCTGAATACAAGTGTCAAGCTAAATTACATAGCTACAACGTAAAACCTATAGCTATACGTACGCGCGCGCGAGCTCGAGATACGAAAGAGGATTTTGTTTAAATTCGCATTTAATTTTACCGCGCGAAATCCGAATAACGATTTAATTTACGTCACGCCGGTATATTCATCGCGTCCGAAAGAAAATTAATGGATTTTACGCCAACGGCGAAAGCCGGACGTACTACTAAATTATCAAGAGAGCGCTCATGTAATGCACGAGCTGACGCGGCTAGTCACGTTACATTGCCACGAACTGAACAAAGAGTACATGCTGAAAACGCACACTTTACTCGGCAAACAAGATTTATATTCAGACACAGTTTCTGAGATAAATGGGACTGTATACCTTTATCTCATCAGTTGAATATATGAGAAATATGCGCGTACAAAACGATCTTTGCTCCATTCGGCTGGTTATATGTATCATATTTAATTGCAATTTAAATGACGATATCAAACAGAACAAAATTACCATAGGCGCAAGAGGAAACACTATGGAATTACAATTTCAATCGCAGCGATGCTGTACAATTGCTTTCCGAGTTGCTGTGCCCCACTTTACTCAATGACACGATAAAAGCAACTGGAACAGACCGTCACTGACGAGAAATAAATTACCGCCAAACGTATCGTTACGCTGCAACGTTTTATAAAAACTATCGTGAAATCTTTTGATTACTTCCAACAACTTCGTTAAAATGTAATCGTTTCGCACTTTCGCATAACCATTTTGATCTGAGGAAAATCATTCTTGTTAACGCAAGCGTGATATCAATAATTGACAAAGGAAAAGAAAATATTCATCGCGCAAATGAAAAAAATTAAATGGTCTGAATTTTTTCATATATCTGCACAGTTATAATAATTAATAGATGGATTGCAATTCGTTATTTCAAATTTCAACATTTCTATCTAAGTTTATAATCAGCGACACAAAATTTGTACAATAAGAAAAAAAGAGTACGCAAAAATAAACTACTTTTCCAAAGCATAAAAACTATCTTCTTATTCCCTACGTATGAAATACGCAAAAGATGTCATCAAGGTGTACAAAATTATATTCGAATTTCGGACAACAAATATATCTAAATAAAAAAAAAAATTTTTTTTCTAAAAATTTAAAAAATTCGAAACAATATTTCCTTGCCATTTTGAGAATGGAGCAAAATCCTCTAATTAAATTAACTGAGCTTTTCTGGATCGGTGAATGTATGAATTTAGCTAAACCCGAAGAGTAATTAAATTTTCATCGAGACACGTCCTCGACTCGACTCGATGGTCGTCGATCTGTGCCGCGTTGACGCGCGACCACGCAAATTGCACAATCGACAGGTGGCGATGACGATTTTGAGCCCGGAGGAGCGACACGTTGATTGCAAACGCGGTCACGTTCTTCTCCAGGGATATATATCAATCCCGAAAGACATACTAATCACGCGCCATTCTTGTGCCGACACCGCCATATTCTCCGTTGCTCTTCTGCCTTCCAATTTTCGATAGAACGCACCTGGGCTTCGTATACACGACATGACGCACGACAGTGAAGCTTGATATTTCAATTCAACTGCCACGGAAGAACTGACATTGAAATAAGTAAACGATTAGCGAATGTTATTGCATTTTGTTGATAATTGTGAATAGGGATCATTCTTCTTTTCTATATGGTAGAATGTAATAACTTGACAAGAAAGTAAGAAACGAATATCGATTCAATCGAATCATTTTCTAGAAATAGGCAAACATTTTCATCGATGAACGATTTCCAGATCACTCTGTTTAATACGGAAGTACTGAAATCCATCTAGGTGAATGACGTAGTCTATTCTCAGTATGGTGGTTCCAAAATATATACAACATCGATAAAACCCAGCGTGTTTGCAAAACTCTGCGATCGCAAAAAATGATTCGTAGGCAAATCGCGAGAGGATTCCGGAACCGCAACAAGCGAGGTCGAAAAATCGAACGTGATAAAACCCAGGGTATCTTCGGAGGAAATACGCACGAAAGGGGCGCGGGAGGATCGAGGCCAAGGGAATACGTATTCAAAGCCAGTCCACTCGGCAACGAGATCCACCCGAAATTCCGAAATTCAGAAACGCCCCGTTATCTGCTTGTTTCTTCCTCCTCGTCCTGCTCGTCTCTCTCTCTCTCTCTCTCTCTCTCTCTCTCTCTCTCTCTCTCTCTCTCCCTCCCACCCCTCTCTCTCTCTCTCTCGCTTCGCTCGGCGTGAATGGTCCTAGTCCCCACTTCCGTTGGTACGGACACATTTGATATACGGACCGGTATATGCATCACACGGCGGTGCGCACACGGTCGTATATAGATTACCGAAGGCGCGAGAGAGGCACAATGGAGTGTAATCAACGCCGCCGGGAGCGGCGCGCCGCGTCGTCCGCGTTAATATTAAATCGCAGCTCCTGCGGTTATCTCGAGTGCTTAACTCGGGGATCTTCCCTCGCCTCTTCGTTATATAGTTGCCGACGTCAGTCGGCTGCACACCTCCTCTGATTGCGAGCTGTCCTAAACAGCGCTACCCTGTTGCCAGTATCCGCATTCTCTCTCTCTCTCTCTCCCTCTCTCTTAAGTTAGCTCGCGCAATACGAAGAAAATCGTCGATATTAGCTTGCTCAAGAAACGCTAAATACGTGAAATGTACGATAGATACGGAACTACACTTCACTTATAATTTCGTCATTAATCAACCAGCTGATCTGATTTCTCCTCATATCCCTCTATAAAACGGTTTTACTCTTCATTTCTTTAGAATCGCGTTCGAGAACGTGATATGATCGCCGCTGCCTCTTTACGAGATACGAACCGCTTATTATTCACGGGTAATTGGAGCGGAGATAATCGATGCGCGCGGATGCTATAGAACACGGTATGTAGAGCACGGCAACCTGGTAACAGTTAATTCATCGTCAAATATTATCCGATATCTCGAAGTGTCATCGCTTTGAAAACAGATTTCCTCCGCAAGTTTGAAATTTCTTGTTAATTGCCGGCCACATGATACAAAGTAGATCATGATCCTCAATGTTATATAAATGCCATTTAATCGTCAAACGTGCAAGTTTCTTTTTACTACTAGTGCAATTTAAATCTGTTTAAAGCTAAAGTAATTAAAAGGAAGAGAGTTATCAGCTCTGGAGAATAATTATATTTAAATCTCTTTCGCGAAAAAAATATATATTATAATTCTTTAAATTTAGTTATATCTCGAGATGTCTAAATTTATATTACAATTAAAATCTTTTCTTCCTTTTATTTTATCCAAAATATTATATATATAATAATATTTTCAATAATAATGAAATTAAATTAAAAACTAATATATCATATAAAGGGTGGGCCATCTATTGGTACGTTTTTAAAAATGCGATCATTAATTGGGGTGACCGAATGGCATACTGTAAGGCCAGTAGAGGGAGCCACATGAACGAAAT
>NW_017305885.1:1281383-1283421 GCF_001594115.1 Trachymyrmex septentrionalis
TTTAATACAGTAACAAACAGTAAAAAGTTTATACAGAAGGCCATGTAGAAGTAAACCTGTAGTTGTTAAAGATTTCGAGGTATACATTTATTGACTTCTATATAAATTTTTTTTCACTGTTTCTTGTAATAATATTTTCAAATATCGAAAAGAGATAAGCTATAAATCTTTAAACGCCTTTTTCGTATGCCCGGATTTTCTTTTCCAATGCTTTTTCCATTGCTTGTTCCATTGCTTGTTTCATTGCTTGTTCCATCGTTTATAACTTTTTTTATTAATAAAGATACATACATTTATTTGTTACTGTTATATTTCTTAATGTTCCGATTAAAAAAAAAATTTTTATAATATGTTCATTTATGAAAATTATAAACAATCAAATTGGACAGGATATATCATAACTCAGTGTGTTGTTCTCACGTTAAGAGTTTAAATAGTACTAATATGCGCATATATATATATATATAATTATGCACAGACAAATTAAAATCAGATTTTCATTTGTTATCGCAAAATATCTTTTTTTCTGGCGAGAAAGGAGCTGTTTCATTACAAATCAGGAAATTTATTGTTTATAAATCTTGTTTACGGTAACTCCACAGTTAATTTATTATTTATATATATTTATATATTTTTGTTTTACAGTGACTTCACAGTTCTCTCTCTCTCATGGGGCAAATACAATATATACGTTTGTTATTTTCGAGTATTGATGGTTGAAGTTAAAGCATATTTACATATCTACAATCTAAAATTATAATGGTACACTCGATGTAATTGTAACTTGGACATAAAACGAAGCAGATGCCCATCGCGCATTATGTTAAATATGTTAACGATGAATATTCAGGGAATACAGTGACCGAGAACACACATTCAGTGGCGCAAGCGCACGAGTGATAAGTAGGTCGATCCGATTCTCGAATGACGCAGCTGACGAGGAAGTTATGACTTGTAACGTGACGATAAATCTGAATAGGTACGCGCAAGTTGAGTTTATAACTCTCGCGTCATCGAGAAATCATTAGCACTCGAGACACGATATATAAAGCACGCGTCGATTTAGCATTATAATGTTTCTTCCGTAGGGAATAATAAACCGAATAAGTGCCGATTTCTCATCATCAATTAAGTTACCCCTCACAAATAAGCGTTTCCTGACACCGACACCGTTTTTACATAATTTGCGATTAGATATGGCCGTAATTTTCCGGTCCGTCAGTTATAAAACACTCTTTATGATGCTGCTTATCATGGTAGTCCGTTAATGTTCTCATCAATCGTTAAAAAGTTTACTACTCGGCTATAAGAACCATTCACGGCGAAGTTGCAAGTTTTAACATTGCGCAATGACAAACGTAAAAACCATATTATTCACAGTGGAACTAAAGCAAATGTAAAAATAAAATCCTGTTCTCTTTTGACTTTATTTTTACGCCAAATAACCAGCTTGTTGGATGAATAACTAACTTATTTCTTTGGTCTTTTGAATCTCAATAGTTATCTCTTTATGTTTTATGGGATTTAAAAAAAAACTGACAAATACAATAAACGTGTTGCAATATCAGAAAATTATTCCGTAAATGAAAGCATAGAACGCTTCCGTTTCCACCTCGCGATTCGATTATGAGTTACCAACTTATAGCAATTTATCATTTGCTATTTACCGTTTACTTATTATGCAAATCTTCGTTGCTATACCTACTCCAGTATCATTAATCCTCAAGTCATGTCGTCTCGTGCTTTTCTCATTTAATCTACGTGATGCTGTGCAACCGTAAGGTCTTTAAGAAAGAAACTTTTTCATTAGAAAAAACGTTTACTAAAACGTTTGCTAACTAATATATACCTAAATAAAATATAAAAAAAGAGATTCGATAAAAACATTAAGTTTTAGCTGCACCCATGTCTGCCATCAATTTGACTTTGATAAATAATATTCTCTCCTACGCGTTTTAATAACAAGATAGTCGAAGCTACTGCTACTGCTAACGAGATTCGAGGCACGTTCCAGATCCGGCTCAATATTGGACGGTCT
>NW_017305885.1:1283521-1299364 GCF_001594115.1 Trachymyrmex septentrionalis
TCAACGAGATTCGAGGCACGTTCCAGATCCGGCTCAATATTGGACGGTCTCGAAGATGCCCCCACATCCTTATCAAATGCACCCGGTTATCGAGGAGAGGAGAACGAAATCGAGATTCAGTTCATTCATTTCACCCACTGTGTATGTGTAAGATCTACCCTTTTGCGATTTCTTGCCCCGCGTCCCTCCTTTCCATCCCCTTTCCTCCCCCCCCCTCCCTCTGCCCCTCGAGACGTCGCGTAATCGTGCACCCTCGCGCAATCGCAAGTCTGCTCCCCTGTGGAATAGGTGAGCGGATTCCGCGACTCTCTGGTCGGTATATATATCTACTGTCGGGTGCCGTACTTTGGGGACATTTCCGTTATCTCGGGAGAACGTCAGCTTTCGTTATCTGCGGAGAGATAACTGCCGGCATTAAGGCGAAGACGAAGACGATCTCGCCAGACGGGAGACGAAATTTAATTCGCTCTGATACGCCGCGCGCGTTTCTGTACACCGATTTTCGGAGCACTCCCGAGGTTACATTCCGTGCCGGTATCGTTACCGCGCACAGTCCGGAGTAACGGATATCTTCGAGGGGAAGGCGCGCCGAAATGTTCTTTTTCATCGTGACGATAAATGAAGCGCCGAGAGTTATATAGATCTAAACCACAGAGAGAAAGAGAAAGAACGAGATAGGCAAAAGAAAGAGCTGAACAAGAAAATAAAAATTTAAAAGAGAAAATATAATTCTGCTATTAAATAATTTGCATTAATTTTCTTATTGTTAGAAAAAAAATA
The DNA here is from genome assembly GCF_001594115.1 of Trachymyrmex septentrionalis. Classification (NCBI taxonomy): domain Eukaryota; kingdom Metazoa; phylum Arthropoda; class Insecta; order Hymenoptera; family Formicidae; genus Trachymyrmex; species Trachymyrmex septentrionalis. Next base: position 1,284,302 of record NW_017305885.1, read on the forward strand.
TATCGAATAAGAATTTAATTATTTTATAACAAATTTTATAACTCTCTGTAAACTTCAAGTCTATAAATATACGAGAGGTACTAATTCGAGAATAAATTTTTGCAACAAAAATTTGGAAAATTGCAATTCTGCTATTAAATAATTTGTATATTAATTTACGAGAATATATTGAATAACGATATGACTATTTCAACACTGGCTGAAGTGAATAAACTATTTTGAACAAATTTTGTAACTCTTCGTAAATTTTATGCAAGTAATATATGGGAATATGAAGATATACTAAAATCCAAGGATAAATTCTTGTAACGGACGGGAAAGGAAACATTGGGTTAACGGGCAGCATTAATTCTGTCGCCTATCGTACAATGTTGCGTCAAATTGCGTTGCGCCGAGATGACCCTCCTTCGATAACACATTTCGCTATAAATGTCTAACAAGCACTCTGGCCGTTATAAGCACAAAGCAGGATAAAGTGGAATGTTACAGCTTTATGGGCATAGCTTCATCCTAGAGTAGCCTAAGGCAACACCCGGGCAGAATATCTATCCGGCGTTAACGCGGGGCGGTCCAGGTCTCAGTGTCGAATTCCGGGGATAACCCGTGGATAGGCTATTTGCTGACAGCCCGGGCCTTTGTGACTAGAGTTTCGTTAAGCGTCAAATTTCGTTTGGATCACTCTACGGCGCGAGGTGAGCTGCTATTCGACGTTTTCTAGTGAAGAGCGTTTCGGTGTTCCCGTCACGTTGGTCCTATAAAGCCCGCGTATGGCCGCCGCGCGCTAGATACGCAATGAATGGCAAAAAACAACTTCAGACTTCGATATTCGACTTTTAATATAACGCAAACGCGAATGGCTGGACAACTGTATGTAAGCATCGCGCATCGCAGTAATGACAGAAAAGTTTTCCTCGTATCGAAATTGTAAAAAGTCCTCTCTTTTTACGTAGATATTTTTTTTTCTATACAAACTGTATAAACTATGCATGCAATAAAGATATTTCTCATAGTTTCTCATAGTTATTGCATGAATATTTACTAGATTAATTTCAAATGAAATATGAGGGAGAAATAATTTCTATAATATACACGTTTCCAAAATGATTGAAATTTCTTTTACTAAAACGACTAAATGGATATAAAACTATTATAGAACCATTGAAGTTAATACTTAAGCTGAGATATAATATCTCTCATTATTGTATAATGTAAGTAAAAGTAAGATTACTGTATTAAGTACTGTGACAAACGTTGCTGCCAATTTTTGTTTAATTAAACGCGAAGGAGAAACGCAAATAAATATGATTTGGCAATACATTCCGTAGAATCTAATCGCCTTTATGAAACTTTCTTGAGGCTATTATTTTATACGTGGCCTGGCATGCACCTGCGCTCTTGCGAACTTTGGTCAGCGGCTCGAAACAAACTGACGTGCTGACTGAACGTTAGAAACTTGCTGAAGCAATCAACATTTCCGGGATACTCTTACAACTACGTCAATTAACCGGTCGGTGTGTTCGAGCAACTTTATACGAAGCCGCGGACAGGCTTCGTCTTAATTCGCGTTGCCAAAATAATTCCTATCGCGACCGCGTGCAATACATGCTGTTATTTCCATTGCGGAGGCACACAGTGCACGTACATCTTCTAAATCTTAAGATAATACAAACAATTCTAAATGAACAGTTATTTCATGTTGATAAAATAAATAATATTATAACAAAAGTACAACACAATATTAAAATTTACAGATAAAAATACGTCAATATTTTATGCGGTAGAAATATTTGGTAGTATATTCACAAATCTTACAATTAGTCCACAAAAATTGTATTTAACGAATTAAATGTTAGACTTAATAATTTAATATTAATAATAATAATATTATTATTTATATCAATATAAATATAATAAATGTTCACACATTTCAATGTACAAAAATTCTGTCGGTCGTAATTTTAATCGCGATTACGCGCGGAAAAGTTAGCGATCACTTGCGCATAAAATGCACGATAAAAAGATACGTTCTCCTGCGCCTAAGAACCAGTAAGAAACTCAGGCGATTCATTAAAAACTTTGCACCAATCTTTACTTTGAATTATTGAACAGCGGCAATCGTTAAGTTGTGAACCTTTTAGAAAGAGAGAGAGAGAGAGAGAGAGAGAGAGAGAGAGAGAGAGAGAGAAGAAAGATGTATTTCTGATTTAGTCTAACTTCTTAAAGACCGAATTAACTGCTCTGAAATTAGGTCTATTCCAAGCATATTTATAACGCAGGTTATAATACTATTTACATTATTTTTTAATGTTACAAATTTTTTTAAAAAGTTATAATAGCGATCTATTATTTATAGAACAAAAACAAATATAAATTTATATACAAAATAAATATATTAAATTGCAGTAGTATATATGAAAAAAAAAAATGAGAATAGTCTTAATACAATTTCCAATTATTATTTAAATGTTTACATGTAAACATCAGGCATTTGAACGAGAACACAGCCTCTCCGCATGAAAAGTACAAAAACAGATGTAAGTAACAAACAGTACCATCTCGTTATCTTGGAGTAAGCTTGCATTTTGAATTTACCGTTGAAATCGCTGAGGATGTCCTATTATTGATTATATTACAGAATTGGAACGATGATATAAACGGCACAAGATGCGAGATGACGAAAAAGAAAAAGAGGACGAGAGAAAGAGAGAGAGAGAGAGAGAGAGAGAGAGAGAGATGACGTAGGCATGAGATAGATAAAGCGGAAGATAGGAAGCATGGCATGGCAATGAATTAACATACCAAAGGGCGGACGCACTGAACTGGGAAAATACGACCTTCTCATTTTTTAGTTCCCCACCCCTTATGCGCTGCCACGCCATTGGGGTGGCTGCAGCAGTGTACCCAGCGGCGTTAGCACTTAATGAAAATCTACAAGACTTAACGTCCCGTCCGTAACTCATTCGCCCGCATTTTCGGACGCGTCTGCAGTCCTCCCGGCATCGTTAATCTCGAAAAGCGTTAATTTTTAACGCGGCCGTTGTCTCGCTTCTCTCTTCTACGGCTTCTCATAGACGACGGTCAAAAACATTCAACGGAAACGAGCTCGACAAAATCCAACCTGATGCACCAGTGATAGTCGAAAAAAAAAAAGAAGTTAACGAACACGAAAAATATCTGCAAATTAAAGAGTCAATGTAGATCTTTTTATCATTTTTGCCACCAATAGGATGAATTTGCGCGACTGTCAGATGGAGATAATTTTGTATTTTGCAATAAAAAGAATTGCTATCATTTTGTTTCAAGAAATACTTCACAGTACTAATTTCAAAATCTACAAAATGTTTCATATACAGATATAGTTCGTCTATTATTTTTTAAACACAGTAAAATTTAAAAATTATATTTAAATGTGTCATTACATATATTGTATATATACTGCAAAAGCAAAATAATATTCGTTCGATCAAAGCAATCTTAAGATTTTTATTTTTAATCTATCAAGAATTATATTGCATGAAATTATCAATTTCTTTCGCATATACCTCTTCAATGTTGCTTTCTCGATCATTAATCATTAACATCACTTTAATAACATCAACTGCGGAAGTGTGAAATATCATATACGTCAAATATATCTGGAATTTATTAAAGAACCCATTTCTGACGGCAAGAAAAATTTGGTGTCGCCTTATCAGCGCGGACCAGCTCGGTAAGAAATGCCCCATGTCCGGCGCGCTCGATAAGTACACGCGCAAAGTTCCTCGGATAAGGAACTAGGCGTGCACGCTCGTAACGAAAGAAACGACCCGGAACTTTATCAAAGAGCTACGTGATCCTTGCACTTAACGACCGGCCGTCCGTACGTCGCACCAACGTCCGGCGTGCCTGGGAGATAGTCGGCTCTACGTGGCCGAAGGTTTCCGCAAATTGGTTTTGTTAGAATCCGAGTGACTTTCGTTGTCGATCCTGGGGCAACGAGAATCCGTTGTCCTAATAGACATCAAATAGAGAATACGAGACAGACGCAACATCGCCGATTATCAAGTTACCATTAAAATGAAATGTTAAAGGTATGCATTAAGAAAATACGATTAAAGATACAGAAGCTAAGCAGACATTCGAGAAAATGCCTAATTTTAATTGCAGACGTTTATTTTACGTGAGCCAAGAAGAAAATCTTGATATTTTCGGATATACTTATTGACTGTACAAATATACACATAGTGTATAATATTATATTGTATATAATATTATAATATATGTGATATATATATAAAAGAAGAAATATATAAGATATGATTATATTGTGCGTATGTGTGTGTGTGTCATATTTTAATATTTGTTGTTTTAAACAAAAATAAATCTAATAGCTTTGTTCATTACTACCCTTTAATCGCCAATAATTATACAAATATATTAAAAACCTATTAAGATTTTTTAATATATAATTTTTTTTTCCTAATTCTAAAGAAGAAAGATACACTTTGCATTGAAAAAAATTTTTGGTTGAAAATAAATGAACCAAAAGATTCTGATCATATCAATTAAAATTCTGATTATCTCAACTAGAGTTATAATAAATTCAATCAGAAAATTCTGATTTTTCTATTTTTAATCAGAATTCCAATTAATGCTACCAGAATTTTTTCAATGTGGTAATAATAATTATTGCCATTGAAAATTTAGTTGCTTTTCAAAAAATTCTTGTTCCGAAAATTTTTACTCGTCAGGCTCACATTTATTTATTTTTTAAATTGCTTTTTGAACATACATTATTACAATAATAAGTTATTATAAAATATTCCAAACTCTGTATGTGTGTGCGTGTGTATGGAGGTGGGGGAGGGGTGTGGATGTGTGTGGGTGTGAGTAAATGTATGTGTGTGTTAGATAGATGTGCGCATTGGATGTTTCAAATACACGTGATTTTTGTAATTCGTTTCGTTAAAATGATCGTTAAATCATCATTCATTAAATCTGCTCCATTAGCAAATCAGTCGATCTTATCATAGGTAACAGTACACATGATCTTTAAGCTATATTGAGAACGAATAGGAAATCGTTAACGAGCATCATATCTTGTTACATCTTTCAAAGTTTGACAAATTGTTATGCCGACAAATTCAAATTTGCTGACCATTTTCATATAGAATATTATCTTTCGACATGATCAGAAAGTCTTGACGATATTCATATGATGCTATTTTTATGTATTATTTAATAAATATTTTTATTTAATACAGACTCATATTTGTAATCTATATAAAATGACAATATAAATAACTCATTTTAATTAAAAAAATCACGCGCTAAAAGTATGTAAAAGTAATAAAGATTTAATCAAAAATATAATCAAAAAGTCCTTTTTAGTGAGAATGTTCCTCACACTTAATTTTATCAACAGCTAACTTATACGTTCCACGGCTACGAATAATAATCATTTTTCTGTTTGCAGAGAGAGAGAGAGAGAGAGAGAGAGAGAGAGAGAGAGAGAGTTCATACTTAATATTTCATTATCTTATTCCTGAGGAAATATTTACTCGTTCGTTCGCATGAATTCTAGTTATTTCCGTAAATTTTCATACCGAACATACGCAAATAATGAACACGACAAATTACTCGTACTAAGTGGGGGACAGTCAGCATGGCGTGGTATAACAAGAAGAACAACGAGTGTCACACGATGCTAATAATTTCAGTTGCATCCGCAAAAAGGCCGCTTTCAGCTTACAGAATATACCGAGTGTCATCCTAGGAATTACTGTCGGTGTTGACCGTTCATCGTGTCACAGTTACACCGAATACCGGGTAGATTATAAATCTACACACATACGTATACACACATATGCTCGCGTTTGCACACGACTCTCTGATTATCACAATAAAAGCGTATCACATACAAAAGTAAATATCAAGAGGAATATCAAAGAGAAACGTTAATTACAAAAAGCACTACTTTGCAATTATAATCAAACAGAGCAATCAAAAATTTAAAGAAGAAAGTGCATACTTAATTTTAAATTTCGCTTTAAAAAAACTAATAACAAGTCCGAGAACTTTTATATGAAAAAATTTAAATATGTAATAAAAATCATATTTATGAACAAATAAACGATTTGACGTCACACAATCTATCTTTAAGAAATACAATATCTAAAAAGCGCTATTCAAGTAAATGACGCATTATGAAGTCCTTGTAAAAGGACAAGCGCCAGAAGAAGAGCGTGATGTATCGGACATAATAAAGTCCGAAACTGACTACCATGTCCAATAAAGTAATAAAACGAGAAACTATTGTGCCATATATAGTGGAGACCGGTAAGTGCAAGCACTCTTACGGCAATCTGGCACAAAGCCAGTATTCGCTCTGTCCGACTTCGACCGTGTTTCCGGTAACCAGCAGTCTAGCTGTTGTAAACTACCCAACCGAGTGCGCCGAACGTTCTGATTGACCGGGATTCAACGGCGTTCGTTCTAATCACTATAACGTGTTAAACGATCGTGCAAGATTCTACAAACGTGATGACAATTACACCTCGGTCGTTGTTGATTCGATGACAAGCGAGTTGACACGAATAAATCCGCGATTTCAGAAATCTCGAATCCTACTGCCTTCTATTAAATTATTTTCAATAGATCAAGACTGCGATAAACATTGTAAAATAAGTATATTTTTAATTAATTATTTTGTTTCAATTTATAGTAAATAAATGCAGGAACAATTTTCGTATGGCTAATGTCAATATTTCAAAGCAGTAAATTTGGTTTCAACTGCCATACGAAGCTGCGGTAAAATTTTTTACTGATATAAACGTTCCATAAAAATTTCTCATAGAATATCTTCCAATGGGCTTACAAATCATAGTACAGACTTAACAGTGATATCTCTTCATGAAATAACAGAGAAAAGTCTGACGATAAGTTCGCTCTTGTATTTAGTATATCTCTAAATGAGAGCCTATGTTCATGAAAGGAAAACGAACGAATTAATCATAACTTCTGGGTCGTTTGCACATATGTATGCAACCTCTCAAGGTTAGAGAAAATTACTCTAGCCAGTTCTCGCGGTGTAGCTTGTGGCAATTTCCAAAATCATGAGTACCTCTACCAGACAACTTTCCGCATATATTTACCAAAGTCGTCTGCCAAACTACAGACTATCCTTCAACCCCTCCAGCTAGCTTTGATACGCGTCTCATGACAATTCACGAGTCGCAAGTTACATAGCCCACGGGCGATCTACCACGTAGTAACGTAGATAGCTTCTCATCCATGTCTTCTTCTGTATTTCTTCGTCCCTCTTTGCCTCTCTCTACTACGAAAAATGGGTTTTGCTTTCAGTAAATTCCCCATTTTCTGGTTGCTACGAAAAATTCTCAAGCCGACACGATAAAAGAGCATTCCTCAGTCAGAATATCATTTCCCCGCTCTTCAAACATCGTGTCTGAACGCTACGATACCTATTTCCGGATTTGAATCTCCCGTAAGTTTGCTCCGCCGCGTGTCGTCGCAAAAGTGTCGGGCTCCAGCGCGGCACTCATATAAATCAAAATTAAAATCCGGCAAAAGCGAAGTATTTTCCTCGAAAGGGGGACGGAGGGTCTCGGTATCTCGTTCTTACAGAACGATCCCGCGTGCAGGACAAATTCAATTTCCGCGCTGCCGACCGACATTGTTTTAAAAGATGCGCGAAGATTTCGTTTTGTTGCGCGATGAGGAAAGAACAGCTCCCTCTCACTTCCTACACGTTCGACGAGAACGTGAATCTTGCGGGAGATCCCCTGGAGAAATTGTCGTAGCTTATTCCCAAGCGTCTTATACCTTTCGACTATCATCCGATCGCAGCCTTCCAATTCTGTACGCAGACGAATCTCATTGTCTGCCATCCTGTCCTGTAGAAGTATTCCCACCTCCAGTTTCCCTTGCGATTTATTCAATAGCTGAGAGAGAAGAAACTCCTCTTAGAGTCTTCTCTACTACTACAACAATAACGAGAACGAGGCCTAAAGCAGGTTGGTTTCGGTCAAGGACGCTCGAATTAGAGTTTCCGAATATCTCGATGTCTTGCAACGTCACTTCTGAGTGTCGCGGGAAACTCGCGGTCTGACACTAACGATTCTCCGCGTGAAAGCCAACACTAACTCGTACTCGAATCGCGAGCACTTTCTATCTCGCGCGGATGAGGAAGAGGAGAAAATTCCGAGGAAAATCGTCGAGAGGAAACTTCTTCACATTCCTCGTAACGGATTTTCCTCGTCGTGGAAAGTTCTCGACGAAGACGACCTCGCGATATCAATGTGAGGATGCACAACGATCTGATGCACGTGGCACCGCGACTAAACGTCGAAAAATCTAGAAAGATGAATGCATTGCGTGTCTGAAACATGCAGCTTGATCTGCGAGATACGACAAACTGGAATGTACCTACGTATCCTGTTCCCTACGTAATAAACCTTTGACTGCGATGTAAAAAGAAGCTTGCAATTCGGTCGAAATGCTTGTTAGATTTTAGCAAGACTCAGGCTTAACGAGTAGGCGTGAAATAATCTAACACTGTTATTTTCCAACGCAACAACTATTACGAACATCCTACAATTTATTTTAATTAAAGTATTTTAGTTACAAGATTCTTTCAGAATTATATTTCACACTTTGCATTATATTTCTCTAAAATACTTCTAGAAATGTAAATATCATTGCAAAGAAAACGTATGTGAATTAAAATTTTACATAATATTTGTTTCCACTAAACAAGAAACTTCTCGTTAGGATCATATTGAACCATAATTTAAAATCGCATGCATTTGTTCTTCGAATTCTTTGGGAAATTTAGATTCACTCTTTTTTCACTCTTGAAAAAGATTGTATTACAGAATATGTATATATTTTCCTTAGAAAAAACTTTCAATTTTTAATTGTAAATATCTCTTAATTACTGTAACACAAGTTGCACGAAGAATTTATTAAAAAACAAAATTTGTTGTATTAGCATTTCTTTACGAATAATTTTCAATCTAGCAAAAATTCAAAGATCAACATTTCTAATAAAGCAGAAATAATTCTGATTAATTTTAGTTTCGCTAGGTTTTTTTTTAGAGAAAACGTGTGCTTCAAAGGCAATTCATATAGAGAACATAATATTACATACAAAATTCAAAATAATTTCTCTTTTTTTTTTGCAATCGAGCACGAATCATGAGATGCTAGCTACGTCGCAAAAGATCGATCGCAAAATTGTAATGCTATTTCGACAAGTATCACGCAAGCAAAATGAATAAGATCTCGTTTCCATAGATACGCTTATTCTCTGTTCTACTGATAAAACAAAAAACCAGCTACAGTGCGGTATATTAAAAACATGCCCTTCGGCCACCGTGCTTCCGACGTTGGTCCGCGGAATATTCGGATTCTATCAACGTGACCCCGGTTGAACTCCGCGTACATGGTAGCCCGCGGTGCAACAGATAATGAAACCATCCAATGAAGGAAATGACATGCTACGGCGCACCATCGACGAGCACAACAGATGAGAGCGTGGAAATGTACTGGGGAAAAAAGAGCGTTTAATAAACTACAACGTACAATTAATTCATTGTTTGCGGCGGCGCGATGCCCGCATTACCGCCGAGCATCCGGAGAGCATTATCGATACAAAAATATTGCACATATTTTCGTTACATATTTAGTAGCGCGTCGATCGTGCATGTCGTTCCTACTTTTTGTGGATGGATGGCCATTAAATTTGACTGTCGCGAAAAATTAATACGTCACTCTCCGATTAATTCGTCCCCACGCAGAGAGGCGCGCAAATTGAAATAATCGTTCTTCATCCGTCAATGCACTCTTTATATAAATATTAACGAAAATCACAAACCTGGCGTAATTTCGATATGTGTGAGTTCAATTTTTTATATTATAAACGTGGCAAAATGTCATTTACGTGTCAACTACATTGCGTTTCCGTTGTCATGAAAAATGTAGAAATCATGCTTTTGCAGCGTTGAGAATTCAGTTTATTGAAATAATGTCGATTTCGATGAGCTTCGATCCTAATTAAATTTTACTCAACTTTAACTAATGCATGTGAGAATGATTTCGTGACGTTGGAAAACGAGACAACCGCGCGTATTTATGACAATATAACCATCGCTAATGCGCCATATAAGTGAAAACAGCCTGATGACATTTCGTGTAATCGCGGAACGTCCATCAACGTCACCGGGCCTGGATTTATCTGTCGAAGACGTCGATTGAATACAGCCTGTCGTAAAAACGCATCGGCCTTTTCGGAGATACGACGACCGGAGATGAGACGGGAGCGAAGGGAATTAAGGAAAACGCGGCAGCAAGATTCGCAGGGCGAATGTCGCGCGTCGCGTCATCGTCGGGACGACTCTAAAGTGATTTCGGCCAAAAGTGACATCGGCGGATGAACGGACGTTTTATCGCGGGAGCTAACGAGGCAGTCAACTCTGCTCGGTTTCGCGCTACAATACACAGACGATAAAAGGACGGGATTCGCGCGAGAAAAGAAAAAGAAGGGGTGAGGGGAGGGGGGAGGGAGAGAAAGGCCACCCTCGCATCCCCTCCCAAATAAATCCCCTTTTTACGACGGAGATTTATGAAAGCCATTCCGCCGCCTCGTGTCCCTTATCCCCGCCATCCTCCTCGCCCTCTTCCGACCTACACTCCCGGCCTACACTCCATCTTTCCCTCCTTGACGGCGTATAAGGGAAGGAATTGCGACCACCTCTCTCTCTCTCTCTCTCCGATGCTGGGACGCGAGGATGAGTTCGGGCGCTGAAACCTAACCGTGGCTGAGTATCCCGGATTCCGAGCAGTTTCCGGCAAAATGAGGTAATTAGGATGCAGACGAGGAACGATGTCGTTTCCCCCCTTCCTCCTCTTTTCTTACTCTTTCTCTCTTTTCGGCTCGCGCACCCTCGAACTTCGTATCCTGCGTTCGGGCTCTTCTCCTGCCATATCGTTGGCTCTCTCATGCTCTTCTGGCAAAGCCTCGACATCATGTCGAGAACACCGACTCAATGCTAAATCAAAAGCGCTAAGAAGTCTCACGGCGTCTCGCGAATACACTACACATTTTCGCTTATCTAACAAGATCGAGACCGACCTCTTCGGAATTCTAACGATGGTAGGATACGCGAAGAGATCGCTGTAAGTTTAATATACAATAAATGATCTGTTCATGCCCGATTACAATAACGATCATTATCATTTTCATCATTTTGATAAAATAGCAAAGGTAACTTTCCCTAGTTTTAAAGCTATACCTTATTTATTACAATAAAAAAAATTAAAAAGATGATAAAATGAAAATGGAATTATGCAGACAAATTGCAAGATGGAAAGAATAAAAAAAATTTCCGTCCCAAGACAAAATAAAGCGAGTAATACAGATCGCGGTATTTGTGGCGGACTGCGGCAGAATTTGGACGTACACTTTGATGACTTTTTGATAGGGCATGGGTCGAGAATTCCGCGTAGCGGTATAAATCCGGAACTTTCCCGGTACAGATGCACGTATAGATGAGCCTTCTGAACAGGAAATCAACTATATCGATCTCGACGAGCCGCGACCGAGATTTCCAAGATTTCCGAGATTGCGTCGATTGCACCAACGTTGGTACGTGGCCTGGTTTTATTGCAATATATCGGTTAGTGCTATGGGAGAACTTTACGGAATGAATTCGGAGTGACATCAATATCGTCCTCGTACCTTCACAAAAAAATGTTGCAATCGCCAATTTCAAAATTCATGGAAACTAACGATAAAATATAGTAAGAAGTATAGATTAAATACATAATTCAAATATACAATACTTACTTACACTCTCTTGTTATACTAAAAAAAGGAATCTACAGATAATAATTAATGCTAAATATTGAATAAATTAATTTCAATCAAATGTTCGATTAATAAAATTAAAAAAATTTTACTTTTCTAACTTTAGTAAGTATATCAAACATAACATAATCAACCATTCGATAATAATTATTAAATTTTAAAAAAGTAAAATTATTTTAATTATATTCAGTGAACATTTGATTCAAATTATTTCATTCAATATTTGGTAGCTATTATCAGACACTATTTTATCAATAATACAAAATTGTTTATTCGCATTTCTCGAAATACATTGAAAAAAATGTAATTTTACATGGAAATTACACGTTTACGACCGAAAAATTATCTAAATATGATTAGTAATTTACAATTTCCAATCATATTTCAGTAATTTAAGTAATTGTCCAGTCATAAACATGTGTATATTAAAGAGAGTGAATTTTTCCGCAATCCTCCTTCTTTTGCGAAGAATTTTAATCTCAACAATATATTTATATTGTTGAGATTAAAATCCTTTATAATTATTATAGTTACTATGATCCTCGAGATATTATAAATAATTTAGCAGTTGCGCTAGAAAAGTATTTCGCACATCTGATGTGAATCTGTCTGTTGTATAAGACACGTTGCAGCAAAATGGGAATTCGTGACACGTTCGCAAAAATCTATCTTTCAATTTAAAAAACGTACTTTCTCAAAAATTCTCGTTTGTTTAAAACTGCACTTTCCAAAATCATATGAAAATTTAAAGCAAAGTTTTCAGAGCTATCACCGAGTCATTCACAGAGGACTTCAAACATATCGCGTTCATATGAGAGATATCTTTTAAGGGTACCAAGGGTTGGTACCCTTGAAACAAATAGTACAATTCAGCACGAATATTGTTTGCCGGAATGTGCCAAGACTAGAGAAGACAGCAAGGGAAAAAGCATCGTAAAGTAAGAGGGCAGTCTCTAATTCGCGCGCTTTCTAACCACTTCCTTTCCAACTAGACGGTCGACGACACTCGTGGCGTTAAGTGATGCCTAGAGCACCGGAAAGGGTACTTTTGTTTGGAACGCGGCCAGGGATGGTTCTGTCGTCGCGGACTCGATGCAAATACCGCGTCAGAGACTGCAGTCAATGCGGTCCGGGAAAATAACGATGGACCAGTAAATCGAAAATACATGATAACATCCGCGAAATAGAACGAGAAACGAACGAGAGGTGAATCCCAAGGGGCAATATTTCCGCAGCAGAGCTTTAATAAGACTTGCAACCTCTGTTACGAATAATGCGAAAAAAATATTGTTTTCTACTTGAAATACAGATTTAATTTTTTTCCATGTATTGTTTTTTTTACATAAAGATGTCCGAAACAAATTTTGCTCTATAATTTCTTGAAAAGTAAGAAATAATTTGTGCCAAAATGTTATCATCTCATTAACATAAAAAATTTTTTGTAACCATTAATTAATCCAACACATCCGAATGTTATATACCACCATATCAAACTATGTTGATAATAGTGCAGCAATATTATCGACATCTTATTCTGTAATTTCTCGAACAATGACAAATAATAATTTGAGCTAAAATGTACCTATACCTCATTAATAAAAAGAAATTGTTTTAAAAAAATCACTAATTAATCCAGCACATTTGAATGTATTATACATATTTGTTCATGTTAATGAATATAATCATGTCGACATTGATAATAATACAAAGCATATTGTGGTATATTTAACGGCTTTTGCCTATTCATTTTCCAGAGAACCAATTAGGCAGAAGATTGTTTTCAAACCAGACATGTTTCAATCACATATGCTTCATCGTTTCTGGACCTGCCGACAAAGCACGCCGCTTTCGTAACTAAGTCAAGTATGGGATAACAACAACAACAACAACAACAACAACAACGGACTAAAGCCGAAATTACGAAAGCGGATGACAGAGAAACGCGACGGCTTCATTAACAGCAATTTATCACGGAACAGGGGTAAGCGGGGGTCAACAGCAAGCGCCACCATTAACCGCCTAAGGTCGTTAGGTTGCGGTTTGACATGAGAACATGCCCATAACACCGTTTGGTTATACGTGTACCCGTCTACCAGCACGGCAAAGCACGGGGAACCTGCGCTTGCGGTGGTGCAAACGGAAGGGAAGAACGAGAGGGAACGAGGAGGACGCATCGAGAGAAGGGTTGGAGAGGACGAGGAGGCAAACGAACGTTGGAGCGAGGGAATACTTGCCGCTACGTCACGAGCTAACCATTAGCGGTCGTACCGGGTCCGTGTTTAGACGCCCCGTTATTGAATTGGTTACCTACCTACGTTCGCCTGTCCTAGATATCGCACCCGGTGTTACACGCTCCGTCGCTAGCATTAAAACCGACGAGGGCTGTACGAGGACGCGTCGCAGGAGGATGCAGCGCATTAGGTCGGTATACGAAAAGGTCTGTCGTTCACCGTTCGACATTGCTTTAGATTGCAATATTAACCAACGAGGCTACAAGAGCATGCCAACTTGCACATATCACAATGTGTATTTGAACGTGTATATGTACGTCTTATCTTGAAATATTATAACGTACAATCATAAAAAGTCAATGATAATATATTCTTATACCATCATATATCCGTGATATGTTTATTTATTTTGTGAACAATATCTAGAAAATTTCTAATGTAATATAGATTTTTCTTGTTATCCTTTTGATTAAAAAATTTACTACAATCAGAAAGACGAAAATAAAACAAAGTAAAAAATATTGTATAATCGTGAATGCTGTAATGCGGCGCAAATACGAGAGATTTATCGTTATTAAGAAGTGCAGAACGATACGTGTCAAGTGGGAGCCCTCTATATGTATAGGCACTATCGATAAGTAGTGTAAAGAGAGATTATAAGCATGCTTAGGTATTCTCTCTAGAATGGCATCTGCGATATTGCGCGAAAGCTCGAGTAATACTTGAAATTCTAAGTCCAATCTATTGCAATAAATTTGAAATTCTAAATTAAAAGCATAGCAGAAGAATCGTATGTAGAACATAATATATATTACATCTTAATATTAAAACTATCAAAGCAATCAAAACGATCGATTTATAATTTTTTTAATTACTCTTTACAACAAAGATTTTCCGTAACTTTTATTGCAATATGTAAATAATTCAATTCATTAATTTACTTCTTTCCTCTTCATCCGTTTTTTT
>NW_017305885.1:1299433-1310153 GCF_001594115.1 Trachymyrmex septentrionalis
ATATATATAAATAATTATAAAACTATACAATAAAAAGAATGAAAACTATGATTGTTCATTATCACTATGATTGTGCGAGCCATATATTATTCTTACATTAAAATGATGAATAATTATTAACTTAATTATTAAATATTTCAAATTCGCAAAAATTAATAATAATAAAGGAAAAAATTAATGCAAAAATTCATATGTGTGATTTACAAAATTTTCTATATGTCTCAATTGAAAACTCAAATCGACATGAATGCAAGCTTTTTGATGAATTGATCTCTAAACCAGTTTTCCTATCGAGTTTTGTGAATTTGTTGGCAGAATCGAAAATGTTCTGCTACTTTGTAACGTGTTTTTATTCGTCAGGACTTATGAAGTATAAAATAGTATAACTGTGTATAATACCTTACTCAAAGGTAAATCGGACCTTGCATAATGATACATGAACTATAGAAAGCAGATGATCCGATCTATTTCCGTAGAATACATTCGGATAAGTTAATATCACATAATCCCGAACCGAATAATTTAGAAGCAATTTCGCGAATTTTCTTTTAAAATATTGAGATTTGCTTTGCCATCTAATGCAACCGAAGCAAAAGGAAAAATGTAGCAAAAGTTATCAAAAAATAAATAATAATTCAAAAACATTACTTCATGATAGATAAGAATATTTAAATAAACATAATATCAATGATTTCAATAGGTATAATTCCCTAATGGCACGTAAAAAAACATAAGATAAAATTTAATTAGGTATACTAACAGTTAAATAAAAATCGTTATAAGTTGCAAAAAACAATTTCCTCTCAAAAAATGTTCTCTCTTTAAAGCCTACAGAAAATTTATTCAAATATTGATAAATTGTTTAAGTTTGGAAATGCGATTTTCACAATCCAGACAATAATAAATCATCAACTTTTAAAGTGCAGCATAGCGAGAAATTTCTCGTAGTTGCATTGTATAATTAATGCAGATGCATTTTTCAAGATCTTTTGTCTAATGTTAAAATTCATTAAAAATGACACGCGCGTATTGAATCTAAGCGATAATTCCAGGAATATGGACAGCGATAACTTTTCGGAAATCCGCAAATCCTAACTTTAGTCTCGTTCTCTCCGCTTCACTGCGAATGAGCTTCTTTTAATTAAAATGATCCGCCCTACGTTCGCTTGCACAAGATTTAATCGGTGATCGAGCGCAGTCTCGCTCACATGTAATTTAAGTTGCATCGTATCAACGGGCTAAAGCTGCCTTTGCATCGAGCTAATCCATGCGAAATCGGTGGGATTGTGAGCTTACGTGAGTATCAAAGCGAGTAAAGAGAAAGAGAGAGAAAGAGAGAGAGAAAACGAGAGAGAGAGAAAGCGTAGAAGAGAAATAGAGAGAATAAGTCAAGAATGGTTCTCGCGAGGATATTAGGTTCGTGTCGATTTTCAATAATGTGAACGCGCTCTCTATGAGAAAATAAACGATTATATTATTTCCTCATCTTGTATCTTCGCAATGCGTCGCAGCATTATTGATTTAGCGTACGAAATGTTCCACTTTTGTCCGATCAAATAAATTGCTATTATAAATGTTTTTGTCGATAAAAAAATCGTCAACAATGTTCTTTCTGTGGTGAAAATTATCTGGCACAATTATTCAATTTTCGATATTAAATATCTTCTAAAATTAATTATTGTATTTAATTTCTTAAAAAAGCTATTTAAAATCATACAAACAATACAATTTATCCAATTCATTATTTTTGGTAAACATTTTTTCACCTTAATATTTACGTTTTTTAAAATCTGAAATCTAAAATTGGTTCAAAGGTATTAAGAAATTAAGAAAATAGTCAAAACGACTAACTAATAATTCTTTTCATTTTAAGATGTATTTACGTATTAAGAATTTATTTACTCAAATAGTGAAATTTGTATATTAATAAACAACAATACAACTACAAAAGTTGAAGAACTTTCTTTAAATTAACCACCGACTCATTAATGCGAATACAATCACAAATGAATTAGCTTGGTACTAATTGCCTCTTGTCCAAGCAGGTTGTACTCGTAAACGCGGGCATGTGCAAATGACAAGCGCGACACTTGACAAGAGGCGCTCTCGATGAGCAGTTGAGACAAAACAGCGGCGTATTTCTTTGAGTAAAAAATAATTAGTCACACTACTGGCTCTGATCAAAGTAGCTGGGGAAATTCATGGAACGTAGACTGCTTCATGGACTTAGAGGGGAAAATCTTTTCAACCTTGATGTTTCCACCCTCGTCTATTCCACATCCTGGAACTGTTGGTTCTACACCCTTTTCATCTTGCGAATTCTCCGCGCGCGCGTACACTAGTTCCTTACGCCTCTCGTGGATTATTAATTTCATTAATTTCCCCTCGGTTTCTCTCTGAAATTTCTTGCTCTCGTTAGATTGCTGCCAACACACACCAAATCGACGTAAACTTTTAAAGTCTGTAAGAAATAAGTGCACTCAAGATGCAAGGCAAACTACGCCTATTGAAGAAAATTACGACTCAATATTTTTCTAGACTAATGAAGACGTCCTAACAGCTAATCGAAATGTTCTATAATTCCTAACTATATTTCCTAACGTTAAAAAGCCACGACAGATTCGTCTGCTCTCTTTGGCAATTTATTATCTAACATTCTATTCAAAACAAATTATTCCAAGGAAAGTAAAATTAAAATCAATTATCGATTTAAATACTTAATAAAGTATTCGTCTAACAAATACAGATAAAATATATAACACGTAAAAACATGTTCCATAAAAGAAATGTTTGAATGTTTTATTCCTTGAGAGAATTACTTGAGAAAATAAAGTCAAATTTAATACAAAACGAGAAGCTATACAAGGATCATTTTAACAAAAAACAAATTGCAATTTATATGGATATGTGAACAAACATTACACACAAAAGGAACAATCATACTTTATCCTTTTTCAACTCTTGCAAATTCGGTTTATAACGCACCGGTTTATAATGCATAATTTTGATAATACACAATAATTTGCAACATGAACTTGCTTTCCCTATTTTGTACCGTGTGTTTTTTTTTTAGCTCCCTAAGTGATTACCGTATGCATATTTTATGCGACGAGGGTGAACCGTAAGCGCTCCCATCGGTGATCAAAGAAAGACGTTGGAACCGATGATAAATTACCCCTGCTCGCGATATCACAAGTTTGCGAACTGCTTAAATTACATTTCCTTAATTTATGCAGTCGGACTGACATCGACGGAAACTGCGTTAATACTTGGCGCTTATAAAATTGTACTGATGGTTGACGATGGCTCAAGTTTTATGAATACTGAACGACGTTCGATGTGATAGCGAGGCAGACGGAGGGATCGAGTAAGTTTTCAAAGCAAAGTGGCTGCGATGCGCACTGAAGAAAAGAAAGGAAACAAAGGAAAACAAGTAGAAAAAACGGAAAGCTGACGACGATACGGGAAAAAGTGACGGAACGAAGTGAATATTGGCTATCTCGGAGCTTCGACGTCATTAAAACTTTTAAATTGCATAAGAATGGCTTTCCACTCTGTGGCTCTTCGGAGGACGTCATGTCGAGCAAGAAATTCTTGTTCGGCCAAGCAGTAATTACGGAGTCCATGATAAATTAAGAGAGTAAGACGAGTGTCCGGTTTTTGTGCTTTTCCGCCAAAGCTCCGCATATTTTACTTTCTGATCTATAAATGGTGATCCTGGCCTTTTTCAACCGCTTCGTACATCTTCGTACTTTTGTTCCTTCCGTTTTCGAACACACAGGATATTTACGTTTAAAAGCTCTCGCCTAAATAAATACCGTTAAAACTCGCATTTGGAGGAGACAAATAACTCTGATATTTGCTTCAATCCTCTCGAAATAAGGCGAAGGGAAAATTACAATATATATCGAATGTTTTCTTGATAAATCAATATCAACAATGAAATTGCATTATTTATAATATAAACAATAGCGCTTTTATGTAGCGGAATTTATTTTTCATCGTGACATCATATTATCATGCCTCGGGACTCGGATGCACTTCAAAATTTCGCTTTCCTTCGTATAATATAATAGAACAAGCCTTCATTCTATCACACAGTCGCTCGTGGTGAAGTTTAAATGCGCGCGCCGGAAGCGCACTGCAGAAATACTTCTATTGTCGTAGCCACATTTACGACAATACTCTACACTCTGTACAAGACTTCGGGCTTTTCTCGAAAATACACATGCACTATTTATACGCGACCAAATAATTTAAATGAGAAGAGATAATGGCGAGGAGGAGAGATAGAGGGAGGGAAAGAGAGAGAGAGAGAGAGAGAGAGAATTAGAGAAAAATTGTTTGCACGCGAGAAATAAAGTTATTTTGCGTCAGACATCGTTAATGTAACATGGGAACCTTATATTCCAAAAGCAATTCCATTGCATCGTAGTGCTCTATCCTCGCGACCTCGTTCGTTGTATCCGCAAACACCATCACGATCGTTGCAAATGTTTAAACAGCGAAAGTTACATAACGTGCATAAGGGCTGACAGGGTCGCCAGCACGTTCGATTCAAAAAGAGAAAATAACTATTCCTTTAAGTATCACAAGTGCTTATGTAAGATAATTAAAGGCAATAATTTCTTTTTTTATACTATATTTTTCTCATGAGCAGAATATTATAAATCGTTCTCAATGAATCAATAAAAGTAAGAAAAAAGAAACTTGAGCGGAGAATCTCATTTATATACTCAATTGATGAAAAATATTGGATGTATTATTTGAAAAGTGTTAAAAATAACAAAACATTAAATATATCTACAATATTAATTGTTTTACGTAATTATTCTTACCGTTATTAAAACCGAGATATAATTTCCATTTTTTCACTTTATAATATAAAGAGTAAATGAGCGTATAAAGGTTGCATCACCATCGTTTTTCCAAGTAACACTTTCCAAGTAAGTATTATCGGCGATCATCAAGAGTACGAAACGGGATGGTACGGTCCACGATGTTAATTAGATTTTCGCGCGCGCATAATTCCCGATAGGCGACGAAGGACGGTAAATCTTGGTCGCGCATCTGGATTAATTTTGTAAACTTGGCCACGTCGGCTTTTACCGGCGTCATAAATTTCCCGATTCAACGCTCTCGACGAGGGATACGCAGGCGCTTTTTTGTTCTTCTCTTTTTTCGCATTTTTTTTTTTAACCGCGCGCGACAGATTTAATGCGAAACTGGTACACGAGCATGGACGCTACTGCGTAAAAAATCCATAAACGTCGAGAAAATTCGGGAGATATATACTATGCGCGCGCGACCACGACACGGCATTATTGTCAGCAGCTGTGCCGGGGTGGATGGCAATCCAGATTACTGTCATCGCCACCGATAAATTCCGGAGCGCGGCCGTACTTTAAACCGTTTACCGTAGCCTGTGGCTCACGATAGTGTCGATACAGGTTAAAACAATTTACCGTGTGAAAATCACTTACAGGAGCGGTCAGGTTTTCAGGTTACCATGGAACATAAAGACATAAGTCGTTAGGTCGCAACTGGTCAACAAGAATTTTAGTAAAATATGAAAGTTTATACATGTACCACAGAAAAGAAATTTTCAGTGATCGAACTACAATCTGAAAAAGAATCTTTTGGATACGTTTGGATATTTTTCAATTAATAATACAAATAGAGTGATAAAATTGAAGTATTTTTCTAAAATAAATCAAGCTTCTTATTAAAATTACATAATATCGCGTATTAAAATAAATATCTATGACTATATTCTGGCTTTTTTCGGAGTACTGTCGTAATAGAAATGCAGTAAAATGTCGTTCGATTAAAAGACGCAGTGCCAAGTTTTAGTTATTGAACTTAAACAGCAGGCTCAAAAAAAAAAGTACTCTTACAAGTCGCAAAAGATCTTCAAGGGATGATCTCGCGCATGGTTGAGAAGGCATTCCGCGAAGTTACGTTTCGCGCAAGAACGTGTCGTATAGTTCGCCGCTCCCAGCATCAATAACGCGCACCACACGTTGCCGGAATGTTTCGTATGCCCGTTAGAAGCGAGAACAATTTAAAGTTTCCGCCAAGCGCCTCTTGCATCTCGTCCGCCACGTTTCTCGGCTCCTCCTAGCTAATGCTTTCATGGACGTCGTTACCGGCATCACTAAGGAATCGAGAAACTCTCGAGTCCTCTCACCGTTCGATGTGCATCGATTTACATAAAATAATCTTGGCGGCATTCGCTAATGAGTCCCACTGTTGCAACCCGACCGCAAAGGAATTATCCGAGAAATTAATACAAACTGCTCTAAGACTCAAATCATGTCTAATTACCTCGTTTTGCCATATTAAGTCGTATTCGCGAGCGCACCAATCTCCTTTTCCCCTTCCGTATCGTTTAGACTACACCGACGACAGACTAAATAGCAGGAACGAATGGAGTCAAAGAAGAGCCCTTGCAAATGTGTCTCGGAAACTACAACCTGCACGAGGATTATGTATCGGATTGTGAAGCGGCGCGCTAGGATTACAAGTTAGGAAGTCGTAACCAGTTTAGGATTAAGATTGTTCGGGTCACTACCTCCCAACGAATACGGAATACGCATGGAACATGTGCAGATCAAGTCCTGGAGTGTATCGTGGAACAAAGAGGAACAGATGTCTTAAGACTATCGCTTTACTCATAAATTTCTGAAACTAAAACGTCATTGAGTTTAATTCTTCTCGCAATTCTTTAGTTCTCAATTTATATAAATATTTTTTTTTAATTATAACCAAAGATTTCAATTTGTATTCACAATATTTTTTTCACTTGGGAAAAGTATATCAGAAAGAGAATTTAATTTACATAAAATTATTATCAAATAATATTTTAGATGTTAATCCACATCTATCAAAAAATAATAAAAAATAATTGTGGGATTATCATAATATTGTTCTAAGATATATTGTTACTTTAAATAACAATAAAATAATGATTTTATCGATATATCAAAAATAACAGAAAAATAATTTTTTATTAATTGTTGAATTATTGTTCTAACATACGATTGTTACTTTAAGGAACAATAATAACAGCAATTTTATCGATATACAAAAATTATATATGCAAACTATCGATAAAAGAAAAATACACAAAATCCTATCTTATCAGAATCGATAAAACTAACACTCCATTCTTTGAAACGCAACCGCCAAATGTGTCGGTTTGATCCATTTAAAGAGTTATCGTCCTGTAAATTTTCAAGAGCACTAGAAATCGATGTAATCCAGCATACAATACGGACGCAATTTTCCATCGAAAGTTAAATCGACTGCTGGATAGTCGGCCATATGAAATTTCCGCGTACGCGCAGTTTCCCCTCTGACGTCCTTTCGCGGGAAATCAAACCATCTCTCGTCAGGATACGTATGTAGATACTTGCGATTCTATGCGGGGTGCAGCAAAGTTGTGAGAGACATGGAAGAGGGGAACGAGGGAGACAGGAGGGTTGAGCTACGATGTTCCCTATTCTCAGTATTCATGGTTTAATCAGGAACCAACTCGCTTCCACTAGAAGAGGAAACGCAAGTTTAGTTACTGCGCGAAATGGTAACTATCACCGAGAATACTTGTAAGTATCGATCGTGCTCTGAGAAAGTTACAGACCGAAAACTTCTGGGGGGGCCAATGTTTGCAACTCTTAACACATGTACTATCCTGGAGATGCATGCATGTGCATTATTACGTTTCAGCAATTCGAATTGAAAATATATGTGAAAACTTTATTATGATTTAATCTGCCCCCTTCATTTATCCCTACGTATACGCTATATTTAAATGTAACACCTCATTGCTCGATGTTCGATGTTCATTTCTGAATCATATCAATTTAACCATTAATACAGCATTCGTATCTATGAAAAACTAGGCGCATCAAGTAATTAGTTATAATATTTATATAAATTTTTTTTTAATACACATTATATTAATACAATATTTTATAAATACTTTTTAAAGATGTTAAAACAGGGTAAAAATCATTAATAATTTTTGTATATTTGTTAAAGTTATGATAATTAATCCGGGATATAAATAACCCATCGTATGTTGTAAAGAATAAAAAAATCATCGTGTGTATTAAGAGTTAATAATAATGTTACAAAATAAAAGCACACACACACACACACACACACACACACAAATTAATTTTTTTTAAATTTCTAGAGATTACATACGTAGTATATAAATTCACATAAGAATCATATGTACAAGCATTAAGATCCAGCTAGACCGTTTAAAGTTTTTATTTCTATAGTTTGTTATCGCATATATACGCGATCCTATAATATATTATATTGTTTAATTTTTTAAATCTATAGGTTATATATATGAAAAAAAAGAATAGTATAATATGATTTTCAAAAGTAGTAGGAAAAGTAATTATTACAAAGGCAATAACATTATAGCGTTATCGTTCTAAAAAAACATAAAGTAATTAGTAAAAACGTATCTAATGTACTGTCAAAATACGTAACAAATAATTATAAGTATTTATAAACATTAGCTATAAAAAATTACTAGAATTCTTTTATTATTTTATTCCTCCCCTCTATCGTATTCACAATGTTAAACGATATTACAGTAGAGCCTATTATATCTACTTATCTACTGATAATAAGCGTCTACAATTTTGTACGATAAAAAGACAAACTGCTCAACTAATCCGAGCAATTCTTTAATTACCACTGTCGTCTGAATCATAATTTGTTGGCTGCCGTTGCCTCGTACTGCGAAAAGTTAAGTCGGCGCGTAAACTCGCACTAAGACTCACCAAACACTGCGTTCGAATTAACCTGAGCCGGGGGAGTCGAAGCGTGCCACGGACACGCTTGCGTTTAGTGCTCAAAACTATGTAACTATGTATACATGTTCGTAATAATTTCGCCGCATTCTGGAATTTGCCGCAGAAGCTTCCTTTCGGCAATGAAAGCATACTTGTTAGATGTATACAATTAATTAATTTTCATTCGCCTTAATAAGTACTTAATCTTTCTGGTTTTCAAACGAAAATAATTTTCGTGGACAGGAATAATTATATAAAAAAAAATAATTTACAAATTTCGTTTGTATTTTAATCGTATAATAAATTAAGCTTAACGCAAAAAATACTAAGAAATATGTATTTCATTCAAGTGTAATGAACGTAAAAATACGTGTTATTATCTAGTAAACTTTTATTAATCACCACTACTTTCGACACAGAAACACTGGAACTTCACTAAACAATCACCACTTTTTGAAATTCTGTGTTAATATGACAACAATTAAAATTTGCATTAGTTTTTTAATTAATTTGAGTACTCACGGTAGGGATTACCTGTAGTATAAGCATGGATAAAATAATTATAAGAGGAATTTCTACTGCAGCTTCTCGGCAAAAGTCTGTTATATTTTATACATATGATAGCGCGAATGCCGGAAGGTAAAACAAAAAATTAAAGATAAAAAACTGTGTAACATGGGAGAAAAGAAAATTATATTCTTTAACAAAAAATCCCAAAGTCAATTTTTTCTCAAAGAAAAAAATAATCATATCATAAATTATTACATGTAACATTGCAGCATTTGATATTACTAATTGTAATAATTAATCTTCGACAAAACTTTTATTATAATAATTTATATTTCACACTAAAAAAACTAAAAAATTAAAACTAAAAAAATTCTATTTTTCTCTCATTCTCTTTAAAAGCTTTTACTTTCAAATTTCAATATCAATCTTATTAACATTAATAATCTTATACTCGGACAAACCTTATATGAAATATATGTTCTTATATATTAATAAAAATACATAAATTTTAACGTAAAAACGTTTTCTTTTTTCTTTCATTTTCGCGTGATTTACTTAAAAATGAAAATTTTCTCTTTCTTGATGTATCATTCTCTTTTGTAACTTTTTGCGCGCTAAGAAAGGACCGACGACCGAGCAATAGGGACAACCTTCTGGTACAGTAGACATCAGATTAAATCTACGCTATATAATCCCAAAGTTAAACTGCTAACTTAATTAAACCAGCGATGAAATTTTCGCTAAAGAAAAGATCGGTGAAATACGTTTCTCCGTTTCACTTGGCACGAAACGCATCGCGCCGATAGGCGTTCACAGACGTGGCTACCCAGTCTGGCGAGAGAACATAGCCTGCGTTTGCGCGTTAAATCAGAGGACTGGATATAATCGCGGCTAAATGGCCCGTAAGTAACAGTCAACGAAAACGCACGGACACCATTCACCCTTGCGACCCCGCAACCCCCGCGGTCCACCACCTTCGTAACGCTAGCGGATAGATACATGCGGCAACGCCATCGTTACTGCCGTCCTCGACACACTCGCTAACCCTGTATCTTGATTATATTCCATTTAGCGCTCCGCCTTTCCGCCGGAGCGCCACTCCGGGCCTCTCGCCACCGAGATATCTCGTTTGTCATGGCCTCGTTTCCACCGGGAACCGCGAATTTCTTGCCGGTACGCCGCGCCACGCCGTGCCGTGCTGGAGTACTCTCGCCCAGACGCGACAAGTTGCTGGAAACCTGACTCGAAAAGGGTTGGGAAGGATGTTGAATTAGGATACACGTACGAATTCGGTTAACTTAAGGAAAGATCTAAAAATTTTTATCATAAAGAAAAATTAATAAATAAGGAAAAATAAATTGATTTGTGAATATATTACCAGAAGACGTTTA
>NW_017305885.1:1310253-1314493 GCF_001594115.1 Trachymyrmex septentrionalis
CTAGATAAGGAAAAATAAATTGATTTGTGAATATATTACCAGAAGACGTTTAAATCAGGCAAAAGAAGGGCAAAGTGTTCAAATACTATAAATAAGATTGATATTTATATTATGTACATTTAACTTTTTCCGACACATTTCACTAGAATGTATGAATTTCAATTATACTGTAAGACTACGTAGGCTACCCCGTCCACTTGATGCTGCAAATGCTTCGAAATATTTTTTGATTGGTCAATTAATAAAATCCTTTCTCTCTCGATTGATCAATCAAATGCTCGAAATATTTGTAGCGCCAAGTGGACCGCATCTATATACGTTTCTGTCGATATTTACATTCGTATTGCTCTTTAAACGGCTGCTTTCACTACTCATCGTTGAGATCTTCTAGATCTTAGAAATTCTTTGAAGAAGTCGAAACGTTCGTTGAACGATCGTCGAGCTAGCTTGAAGGCAGAAACGCTTTCCAATGTGCACGAAAGCACTTACGTAGCGTACATTTAAAGCTCGAGTTGCAGTTTCTTATAAAACTCCTTCTTTATCCAACCTTGCCCGTTTATCTCCTTCGGAATTTATCCGGAAACGAACGGTCTTGAATGTGGCAGCACAACGATTCCGATTGCGCTCCTAGATTTTCATTTTCCTTCGGCGCGGCGTGGCAGCAGCTGTAATCCAATCGCGAGACTTAATTGGACTATTTAGAAATCGTTAATTGCTTCTCCACCGGCGTCGTTCGCGCTATAAACCGCGCCCACGTTATTTTCAAAGTCCTTCCAATGACAACAGATCAAATTGTCTGCGCCGCGCAAGCTTGGAATCGTTTCGCAAATACTTTCTGCGAAATCGCCATTGTAATTTTTACGTTTTGCGAAATTACAAACTCCACCTTTATTTTTTTAACACTTTGTTTTCGCTTTCTCTCGCAATAAATGAAACAGGTATATTTCCAATAATTTAGTATCAAAATGTCTACATCGAGCCATTTTGGTACTAAAGTTGTAAGCAGTGACATTTTTCACACGTGATTAATTAAACGGTGTCTCTAAGATCCACAATTATTATACAATAAAAGTAATTAGCGAACAATTTAGATCTTTTTTTCTCTCAACATCTCGCAATTAAAAAAATTAAATTCGAATACAAATCATTATAGCATTAATTAATTATGTCAAATTAAAAAAGATTTAATGCTAATGCAAACTCCAAGCTGCTCAACTTGTTGCACGTATACTACATATTTCAAACATGACGTAGATATATTTAGTCATTTACAAATAATAATAACGCGAGTATAAAAACAAAATATCAACAATATATATACGATTATTGAAAGAAAAAAAAAATCACAATGTGCTGGATATATACATCCATTACACGATAAAATTTAATCACATCTCGTCAATATCATGACGTGCCTCGATAAATCGAAAAATCTTTTCAAATAAAAACGTCTCTTTCAAAACTATCTCTCCCTTGACGCTATTCTGGCATTAAAATTCCTTATCCTTGTCGCGGCTTATCCTCGCTAACACCAACCACGTCGATTTCCGGGACACATCGCTCTCATCCCCTCATCCCATAGAACGACCAACCAACTCTCTCTTCCCACTTTACATTCCACTCTGGTAGATTTATTTGTCGAAACATATTGCAGTCACGACAATCGGCAGTAATCTCTGACCCACGGACAACTCATCCCCGAGTTGCTACATAAGTCACTTCCTATTGTTGTGACAATATGATCATCCTGCACCTAGAGTTATCAAAAGTCGATCGATTTCGGATTTCCAATTTTTCCTAACGCGACATTCTTGACTCAAAACTATAAACGAGCTTTTTTACGAAGAAAATCTAGCACACCCTAATCAATTTCATAAGATATGTCGTTAAAACCATGAATATTAGTTTCGAAGAAATTAGCAGGGACAAGATTAAAAAAATATAAAATTGTTATAATTAAAAGTAGAAAGAAGGTGTAATACACATAGAAACTTATAAATAAAAATTTCATTCATGACGTAATAAATGATGCACGAAAAGAACGATTGTGCTAAAGTATAAAAATAGCTAGATACAAAAGCTGAAAATAACTTTATTTGCCATCAAAAAATAATTATTATGTAAGACGCTTAAATAGCTAGAATATTAAAACTTTTTGAAATATTATCATCAACATTTAAGCGTTCTGCATATATATATATATATAATTATTTTAACGATCCAAAAAAAACTCTATTTTTCTAAAAAAAAAAATAGAGTATCTTTCAGTAACTCTATTTTTTATACATAAATTTAAATGTAGCTAAATTTTTAGATATTTCAGTAAAATCATTCCGTGTAGTAGAAAAATATATTAAATATATGCAATTGTGAATACGAAAGAGAAAGAGAATGAGAAAGAAAGAGAGAAACATATTTTCTAGAATGTGATGCCAGTTTGGAATTAATGTAACAAAATAGAATCGCATATGTTTCCAGTGCAATATAAATTATACAATACATCGATAACAAAATAAATGTGCTGTTATATTATATATAGAACATGTATATAATAGTTTTTATCTGTCGTCTGTTATATTTAGTAGTCAAAATTGTAAATTATGTAAAACTGATTATATCAGTTGTTTAAATGTATCGTTTGTACACTTTGTCAAAAATTTCACAAAATATAGTAACATATTTTCTTCCGCAGAAATCTGTTTTATTGTTCGTTTACATATATCACCGTTTTATAATTCATATTCACATAGTTCTTGTAACAACTTATTACAAATTCTTTTGTCATATACGTATACAAATCATTTCATGAAAAATTCATAAAAATATAACATACTGAAAGGATATGACATTTTAATTTCGACGTTGCAAAAATAACATAGAATGAGCTTTCATATTTAATTGTATCAAAAATGAAAGAGTTATCTAAGTTTTTTATATCTTTACCTAGCTTTTTATAACTGATTATATTATAATATCAAACGCTATATCTAGTATGTCATTCTTATCACATTATAATTCGATTGTTTTTTCACAATGAAAATGATTAAGGTCGAAACGTTTCTAATTAGATTTATGATTTGTTTTTTTTCTAATTAGATCTCTAATTTGTTTAAGCATTAAAGAGCTTGCTTGGTTTTTGTTATTGTTTGTTTTTTTTTTTTGGAAAAATACATGTGTTGTGTCTACGCGTTAAAACAAATCAAAAGTTTATATTTGTTTCAATAAAGTTCTATTAAGACTCATATTTGAATATCGCGGATATTGCAACGGATGTTACCGGCGTCTGTAATACCGAACAAATCACTCTATCGGTGGTCGCGAGCGATTCGTGCACGCGGTAGACCGTCATCGGCATTAATATCGCAGGCGTTATCGGTGCGACGGTGCATCTGTTACCGATGCCGTCAACCCCGAGCGGCTCCGATCGCATCACATAGTATGGGCAGGTAGTGCGCTCCACGAACGTACATCAGAGTCCGTCCCAAACGAAGCGCAGAACGCAACGTGACGTTCGCACACGCGGCCCCGTCAGCCGGAATTACCGTACGGGCAAAGTAATACGAAGCGGATGCCAGGACGTAACATGACCCTGGTCGTCCGCCATTTGCGAAACGTTCGTCAATATAGTCTCCTTCATAGGATACCGCGAAACGGAAATCCCCGGAAAGTTACGGTTATTCACGATTTAGGACAGGCGTCAATAAATCATTTTGAATAGAGTAACTTAAATGCGCGTATAAAGTAAAACAGATGACAGAAGTTCATCTATTTTACTTTATACGTCATATATGTATAAAGGCCAACGCAGTGAGAAGAACTTTTACAGAAATTCTTCGCTCGGTTGAAATATCTTGTACAGATATTACAGCCATTACCTCAAATGTTGAAAATACACTGTAAAAAAGGAGTTAAGAGTATGTATTAAAAAACTATTGTACCAAATTAAAAAGTGATACCCAAGTGGTACTATCTTTATTAATTTATATATATGATAATATTTGAGTGATACGTATCTTTATCATCGAAAATCTTCCTAATATGATGAAAAATGGAGATTTTTGTCATTTATTTTATAATGCATTTCTATACATTTCTATTAAGAGCAGAGATTAAAAAATATTATTTATTTTGAAATAACTTATGATCCAGATGCTAAACTATCACTAAGAGGCCTCTGTAACTCTTGGCGATTGTAATTGCAGCGTTAAAAAATGCGTTGTATTACTTTTAAATGAGATTT
>NW_017305885.1:1314593-1317829 GCF_001594115.1 Trachymyrmex septentrionalis
ACTCTCTGTAACTCTTGGCGATCGTAATTGCAGCGTTAAAAAATGCGTTGTATTACTTTTAAATGAGATTTAGAATAATTCAGTAATTTTTTTATACCCTATAAAACAAGATAAACATATATTCAGGCGTTTAAAAGAAAGAAAACAAAGGTACTGAGTACAAAAAGTACAAGCGAACAGACCTTTTGTGTGCGGCGGGTTGCCACTATACCGGCTCGAACTTTCGTGCGTCGTGTTGCCAATTAGCAAACGTACAAAGCTAATTCTTTTTGTGCAGTCTGTACAATCACCGCATTACTTGTTGAATTAACTTCTGATTCAAGTGATAAAAATCAGTCTGTAAAAATTTTATATATTGTATTACTTTTAAATACGATCTGGAATAATCTATGACTTTCATTATTTTTTTGTTATTTTGAAATATCTATCATATATCTTTAAGCAATTAGTCGCAAACGTAAAAAAAAGAGCATGGCAGACGATGAAGCGATCGCTGTTATAATGTGTCCCAGAAACGGTGATATCTTCCGATCCGAACGATCGGAAATCAGAATTCCGCTCGACTGCACGAATCGGGAATGATGCTAGATAACGTAGGGAACGCGCGCGAAACGAACGATGCGCGACGAGATAATCCATCGCGGTTGGAATACACAGTCGGAACGTGCATTTTTTTTTCCTCTCGCATCGATTCGATGATCTGGATTACTTTGAAAAACGGAACGTGAGCGAGCTCATCGAGCGGTGATTGGTATTTGCTGCACGATGGTGCGAAGCTTACGAGCGACTTTATATACGTACGCGCGTCTGTTCTATGGACATCTATATATAGGTCACGGTACAATACTAGATACCACGTATTTCTATAGGTCATTGGAAAATACTGATTCTGCAGGAACATGTGAAATGAGAAATCGAAGGTATGAATTTCCTAATTTACGAGATACTGCAAACGACACGTACCAAGAAGATTTTACGGTGCATATACCATTAATGAGATATATACACGATGGTCATTGTTATTATTATAGTACCAGTCGACATATTTAATCTAATAAATTGTGATAAATATTATAAAAGCGTGGATACAACTATCGTAAAAAATTCAAGTAATTGATATAAATTGTATCAAATTCACAAGAAAAAATAAGATGCAGAAATATGAAAAAATAAATATTTTACCCATAACAATGAAAAAGAATTTAACATAATTTCTGTATTTTTCATTTATTAAATTCTTGTCGCTGGTCGGTCATTGCTTCAACTGCTAAAGATTCATAGCGCAATCTCAGACAGATAAGCCAAAATAAAAGGTATTTACCCAGAGCGTCCATTTTGTCGTCGGGTTTGCCCTAGTTAATTTACAATATCGTTTTCATTAATTTACATCTGTTGTAAATAACGTAAATAATTATCAGGTTGCTAAGTAAGGCTGAGATGCAAAATTCGCGGCTTTAATTAAATCTAAACACAATTACTTGAGGTTTACTGTACAGAATGCACGCTACTAACATATATCAACGAATTAAACTAATTACAAATATTTGTTAGCAAAAGAAACAAGTCATGCCAACGAAAAAATAATAAAAAATGTTATACTAGAAAATCAACTATGCGAATACAATCAAATTTTGGAACAAACGTAAAAATAAAAAAAAAAGTATCAATAACAGATTTTATCAACAGCATACGTTTTGTATTCCAAGATATCAAATAATTGAGAGAAATATTTTGCATCGTGCGAAATCGTGTTTAAAATTTATCGTGATAACAAATTAAATGACCTCGCGCAACGAGAAGTCAAAAATGATGTGGCGCATGCAAAACTCGTTGTGAAATGAAATGCTGTTGCTCATGATAAAACCAGCTAATTGCATATTCGCGCATGTAATTTACAGTGATATATGGTATTTCACGATTGTGCCGCGACCACCGCATTTTGGGATTATTCGCGAGAAGACGGAAAATCGCCTGTAGGCAGCATGCAGTTGCATTGGTACAGGAGGATAGTACGGAGACAGTAAAAAGGGAGCCGCAGATCTGGTCGACCACCGTCGCAGTTGCAACGTGTGCGACGTAGTTGTAACTGCGATGTAGTCACGGTAACTTCGCTCGTTACATCGGCCATGCACTATTCCGAAGTGCGCGTTGTTTGTGTCGCGAGCGAGCATTGCAGTCGTCGGAGATGCGGGACCAACGAATGGAGAAAGAGGGACAGTATACGGGAGATGATGCAAACGTGGGGAGGAAGGTCGAGCGGGGAGATAATTCCAGGGGGAAGGGGGAGGGGACGGAGGAGGAATGGAAGAGAGTAGAGAAGAGAGCACGAAAGAGGCGTCACATAGGAAACAACGAGGGTGAAGGGTACGTTTGCGTTGCGCTATCTGTGTGTAGTTTATACTTCTCATATGTGCCGCCACCGGGTATACATACTGCCAACCGGAGTGCAGACGAGGGATGGGACGGGGTGGCCCTCGTGTTTCGAATATACCGCGGGCGACGCGCGTCGGGAATCTGAAAAAGTTAATATCTGCCGTCGTGCCCGGACTTCAAAGCAGATTTGTTTTCACATTTTCAGATTTGTTTAGCCACGTGGGACCACTCCGCATTCGTTGGACGATTCATATCCGTGACGCACGCGTTCGAAAGCTACGAATGTGGTTTGTCGCTGAGTTTGATTTATCTAACATAATAGGATCGCATTCAATGTCAATAAGAGACGAGAATCCGTCAGCTTTATCTGGCTACAAATGTATCGTAATAATTCTTTGTGGTCTATACATATTTTCACCGTGCATTTACTGAATGTGTTTATGAATTCGGTCTAATGTAAAAGATCCAATGAAGTAGCAACGTGAAATATAATTGCATTGTACAAAACGACAATATAATTAATATTAAAAAAAATATATATATATATGTTAGAATTTTAGATGTTTACCAAGAATAGTTTATACTTACATTACACTGAAAATTTATATTTAAGATGGAAAACATCGCTAAGTTAAACTATTTTATTAATTTACTTTTACCACAAACGTGGCTTTCAACTTGCATCACATTTTACGTGCTTCAAATTAAAATTATATCTCTTGGTCGTAATAAATATCTTCGCAAAAGAAGTAGGAACGCGAAGACCTCAGAATTTTTCCCGTCTACCGCACTAATTCGCATTCGAGATTCGAGTTTTCAATCTTTTACATTGCGCACTCGGCAACATCCGCGCGCAAACTTCC
>NW_017305885.1:1317871-1335390 GCF_001594115.1 Trachymyrmex septentrionalis
TATGTATTATGTGTGTTAAGTTACTCTTTCGGAACGCGATACTCTGCGTGTCCTCGTTTGGAAACGAGAAGCGCATTGCGGAAATTTCCGCGATGCTTCCGCATGTTTAAACGGACTTGCACGCTATCGGTTGATTAAAGTGTCAATCTATCTATCTAAACGCGCGTTCGGCCGGAAACACGTGCGGCGCGGCGTTAACGAAGGAAATCAGGCCACCGTGATTTAATTAGCCGCGATTAGTCACGACGCGCACACCAGATATTACGTTTCTCGCGCTAATAGTAACGAGATCAATTCTGTCGAACGACGAAAAATTCTCTTCTATATTATTGCTTATATGCGGAAAAATGCACCCACGGCTGTCGGAGAGCACGCACGATCCCACTCGCCGTCGAACGTGATCACATTCTGCGAGTTTTATTTCGAGAGTGAGTTTCGATTTCTCCTCCCGTCCATCCATTTCTCTCTCTCTCTCTCTCTCTCTCTCTCTCTCTCTCTTTCTCTCTCTCTTTCTCTCCCCCTTCCCCTCTCTCTCTCTTTCTGCCTCCCAATGGAAACAATTTAATAATCGAACTACTAAATTCGCCAATTGCCAAGCCACCACTTAAATTCATTTTACGGTAATTAAGTGTTCCGGTCAATACTGGCGCCATGCAAATGTACCGCAGTTTCGATAATCGAAAATATTTTCCGATTACGCGGTCGCGAGCGCGGATATATTTATTAGAACGTTATTATCGTTGTGGAGATAAAACGCAAAATCGAAATATTAATATTACTTCCTGCAATCCATTTAAAATGAATCAACTTTTCCAAAAAAAAAATATCATAGGATTTAAGACTTTCTAAACATCCCAATAATGAATAAGCATACATAGTTTATACGCTTAGTAAATTATTTTTTTAGCATAATTTATGAAGAAATTTATGAAGAAATTTGTAATAGCTACTTATTATTGTTTTCCTTTTCTCAATTTATAAAATAATTCTTATTTTTAATAAAATATTAATTTATTGTTTAATTGTTTCATTATGCTATTACACTTATACATATTAATATAATTCTTATATACTGAAAAAAATGTTTGCAATCATTATCTGAATCATAAATCCTTTTCTTTCATTTAAAACACAATCATCCTTTTTACAATAATTTTACAAATAATTTTACAAATAATTAAAATAAATATAACTTATTTTATGAACATGTATAGATCACATAATTTGTGATCTGCATAACGAAAGTCTGTATAAATGTGTATGTACAAGAATCACGTAACTATATAATGTATCTACATATAAGTTTACTTTTGTTAACTTTATGAATTTTCACTGTATATTTTATTTAAAGCACGA
The DNA here is from genome assembly GCF_001594115.1 of Trachymyrmex septentrionalis. NCBI lineage: Eukaryota > Metazoa > Arthropoda > Insecta > Hymenoptera > Formicidae > Trachymyrmex > Trachymyrmex septentrionalis. The sequence continues at coordinate 1,319,228 of NW_017305885.1, forward strand.
ACTTTAACTGCACATTGTAATTTTCTGTTATATAAAAGAGTAGAAAGTTATTCATATACAAATTGCAAACTAATTGCAGAAAAATAAAAAAAATTTATTATATTATAGGTATATTGACTTCTATTAATAATATTTGTAGTATAATCAAATAACGTAAATTTTTAGCTAGTACATTTTTAACAATGTAATCAAATAACGTAAATATAATTACAAATCGAATTTTTGTTATAAAAAAAATAGTAATAGTAATATTTTTGTTTTAAATAAATGCATTTATTTATTTCTTAAATTATTATTAGTACATTTAATCTAAAAAAATATTCGCAAAAACAATCTTTGTCTTATACATGAATGCGTCTCTAAATCATAGTAGAAATGGAATATACTATTTTTCTTTACATTTCGGCGTGAGTATGTAATAGCTATGTGTTTCTTCTATAACAAACGAGCTGCTTCGATCTGCGAACCACTACGAGAAATCGGATGCGGTTTGCAATAATATTTTTCCCTCTCGCCGAGCCTTTTGGCCGAATCGGAGTCCCATATCCCGTGTCCGCAGATTACATAGCCGCCATGGGTGTCGCCAGAATTTTTCTTTCGAAATTGCACGAGCAGCAAGAGTATATTTTTTTAAGAACTCGTTGTGTGCGATTCGAAACTTACTAATACATTCTATTACGTCACACTAATGTTTTTTCTAGTTAAAATGTGTTTTTAGCTATTTTTACACATCTCTTTCCTCATTTACTATCACGATTACTTTTTGGTTTATAAATATTATATTTAACAAAATTATATGAAGAGAAAAAAAGAGAAAAGGGAGAAGAGAAATGATAATTTATATTTATAAAAACAATTGTGGAAATTCACAAATCTAGCCCATAAAAGTCTGAGCATAAGAATTGTAATACTTATCTAGTCTTAAGTTATAGACGTAAGCAACGCACAAGCTTTTGCGTATGACGTGTGACTTATTGTCGTGTCTCCAAAAGACACGGCAATAAGTCACACGTTGTACACCGAAGCTTGTGCTGCATTACTTACATCTGTAACTTAAGACTAAATAAGTGTTACGATAATTCTTGTGCTCAAACCCTAAAGCGTTATATTTAAATGCGTCGTATTTAAATTTTCATGCTTAATAAAGATAATCTATTGTTAATTAACACATTAAGATCCAGTTTCACAACTCATGGTTAACTCTTAACCGAGGTTCAACTTATTCATTATCTAGATATTCTAGAATTGGAAAGAGATGAGAAATACGAAATGTCTAAATGATATCGTTATACCGTATATTTAATGAAAATAAACATTATAGACACTATTCTCCGATCGTATAATAATAAATAATTTTATAATATTTTCAAAATACAAATGTTTATGCATTGATAGACAAAAAAGTAAATAACAAACTATTTCGTATAATTATGTGATATTTTTAAATCAAACTTTTCTATTTTCTTTCTAAAATATTTTACACAAAGTATTTTATTCATACGTATACATATATTTACGTTTATGTTACACTGCGCTTATATATGTGACGAATAGTCAAGCGATGGCACAGAGGGCGGAGAGAGAAAGAAAGAGAGGAGAGTGATAAGGGGGAGAAAGGGAGAAAAAGTGAGAGAGAGAGAGAGAGAGAGAGAGAGAGAGAGAGAGAGAGAGAGAGAGATGGTGGATGTTCGGTTGGCCATCCACGTTGAATTCAGAAAATCTCGCGCAGGCCATTTTTCGAGGGAAAGGCTACTTCCTGGCGCGGCGAGCCGGCGCAGCTGTATTTTATTCGTTCGCGGTTGTAGCCGGCTCGATCTCGCTCTCGGCCGGTCGCCAATCCCTCCCCCGTTAGCTCATTCATAATACCGGCAAAGATCGTGGACAAAAGGGGTATGGCACAAAGGGAGCACAACGTAGGAAAATTCAGTCGGAGAGCTGACCAAGTTCCGGTCGCATTCAGCTATAAGGGGGAAGAAGAGGGAATATAGGCACGCACAATGAAGGCTACTCAAGTTGGAATCGTGATCATTTTCAGTCAAAGCTCAAACTAAAGTTATTTTTTATATACAGAGTTTGATAGAGCGTAAAACAATATATAGATATGTATTATATCATTCACATTGCTACACCCTTAAATCATATTCATTGTAATTGTATAAAGCTTATCAATAAATCAGAAATAAAAAAGAATTATATGACGTCTTATTCTTAACTTATTGATTATAATAAAGCTAACAATAGCAATCGGTGCTATATTGAGAAAAAAGATCTGTGGTTGAATTAAATATATAGTAATTCCGATGAAAAATAAATCAGAATTTTCTGGTTAAATCTAAATTAGAATTCTAGTTGAGATAACTAGAATTTTGATTAATATAATAATTGTGATAAAAATAAGAATTCTAGATTTTACCAGAAATATTGTATCAAAGAATTCTGGTTATCTCAATTAGAAATCTAATAAATTTAACCAGAAAATTCTGATTCCTCTATTTTCAACTAGAAATTTTTTTCAGTGTAACAATAACTTAGATTAAATTTTTTTTCAGTGTAGCAATAACTTTGATTAAATTTTAATTTGATAATATAATACACAATGACGGCTATAATATGACATATTATGATTAAAGAATGGCATTATCTCTTGTCAATACATCTTTGTTATTCTTCCTTATTCTTTTTATATGTATAAGAAGAATGATGAGAAAAGTTAATTTATCTTTTAGTGCTCCTTTCTCAAAAGTGTCCTCATAATCGAATACAATAAAATAAATAATAGCAAGTGTCGTCTGCTATACATATATTCCATGTGTATGCAATATATAATTGTAAAATATTATGAGATATATCTAAATTATTTCGTAAATTTCTTGAGAAAGAGGGGGAGAAGTTAAAGCCTAAGTTTCATTAATTTCCATCTAGATTCACCCTCTTCGCCCGTCTGATCTTTCATAGATATCTTTCAAGGAATTAGCCGGAGATTTGTTGGCGTACCTTCGCTTCAACCGACATTAACGTATATTGTAACATTGTTAGAATTAGAAGACGGCATATATCGTCGGATTCGCCGTGGTCGATAGAATAAATATCGCGAATGGTCCGCGGCGCGATAGTAGCAAAGTCAAGGAAACAAACGACAAGAGAGAGTAGAAGATAGATACAAATGATGGTAGAGTAGAACATCTTAAGTACTATTATGCAGAGGAGAAAGCGTTTCCTTAATAATGCACGCTCAGGAACATCGCTAGACAAAATTTTCGAACTTTGTTTCAAGAATGTTACTGTAGTGATAAGTATTGTAATTAACTTAAAATTAACCGAAATCGAAATTAAACTTTAATTAGAAATTTTAAACGTACAAAGGTGAATCTTCTCTAAAAATAATGCAGAATAACATTTGTGTTATTATTCTTAATATAAACATTGCTGTTACATAGAGTTATCAATATATACACTGTTAAATTTATAGTGTCAAATTTAACCTAATATGAATCGCCACTGCTCCTACTAAATATAACGTTATCTTTTACTAAAACGATAATTAAATTTGACATTATATCGTGTCAATTTGGCACTATATAATTTCAAATTGACATTGTGTAGTATCAAATACAACTATTGTTTTAATATTGTATAGTGTTTAACATTGTATAGTTTCAAATATAACTATTGTTATAAAATAACGATATGAGTAGGAGCAGTGGCGACTCAACATTAAGTTAAATTTGACATTATAGATTTAACAGTGTACGTAAAAGTTTTTTTTTTATTTCAGATACTTGAATAAATTTGAAATCGATCGATCTTATACACGAATGCTTGCAAACAGATAATAATATCTCACTTCACTCATTTCGATATCTAATTCTATTCAAATCAACTTTATATCAGGATATCTTTCACCAAGACGCTTAATTTAATTTTCAAAGCTCGCAAATTTTGATGCTTTTATAATAAGAATAATTATAAAACAATGTTTGTTTTCATTATTCACTACTTTTATTTGCCTTAAGACCGAGTCTCTCTGCGAAGACAAAACAAAATACTGTTCCATTATAGAAGTATAACATTACATTATTAACGTATTTCTGTAAAAGATATTTCATTCCCTTTTCTTCTCTCCTTACACTCAGAACAAGTTCACTCAGAACATCCTCATCGAACTCTGTATTTTATCCCTCGTCAAAAGAGCGAAATAAGATTATTCGATTTACCGGTAGGGAGATCGAAAATCTCATAACCTTTTAAACCGCGTCGCTAAAACACACAACGAACTCGCGAAGTCCGTTGTTGCACTCGTTGTCGAGGAGATATGAAAGCACCGACGACCCAGGGCGAGTTATTTTTGCTTTTAAGCGATCGTACGCGACGGATCGCGAATGTGTTTTTACGAACGGTGCGGAAATCGCAAGCGTGAGCGATCGGCAGTGCGAAAATACGCGCGAATCGCCGATCGATTTAGTGCGCGCATAGTCACGGTCGGAAAATGTCGGAGCGTAAAACGAAAGGGGAAATTACCGTTTCCCAGTCCCAGACTCCGTTGGAGCTTGCATGCGGTGCACATTGCGGCCAGCTGAGCGAGAAAGGAATCGGAAATTTATATCGAGGAACCGTCTGACCTAACTCTCCATTAAAAACGACGCTCTATTCCGTACGTCTTACCTATTTTATAGTTTACGCGATTGTAATATTTTTTACGACACAAGCTCACGCTTTAATTTAATAACGTTCTTTTTTTATGTTTTATGTAAATTTTTAGATTTAATTCTGTGATTTTAACAAGATTAATAAGTACTTGTAATTTAATTAATAAGATTAATAAAAACTTGTAACACACTTAATGTATTACATAATTTTTTTTATATATACATACAATATACTATATACTTGTTGCTCTTGAAGATGTTTTTAATCAAGTATTTAATAAGAAGGTATCATCAGAGAGAGATGTCGATCTGTTCAGATCGTAAGAAACGTGCAAATCTATTGAAGCTAAAATAACGTATTGAAAATCGCGTCACCACGTGATATCCTCCGATTCGAACTCGTTCCAAATATAAGGGCATGATTCTGAGCCGTTGCAAACTTAGATCCGGATTTTGTCAAAAAAGAACGTGACAGTAACATCGATTTCGTGTCAGCATAAAGCTGCAGCTGTCCTTCCATTTGTATGTGTGTTATTTCTATTATTTCCCTTTCAACATTCAATCTTAATGTAGTAAACAAATATTAATTATTTTATTAGTTTTATTACATTGCGCGTTGTAACATAGTATTAATACAATATAACTCTAAATACTTTATTAATTGCAAGAAACTCTATTTTAATTATTAATTATCATATACAATAAGATAAAAAATCGTTGAGTCGAATTTCATTATAAATGTGTGTTTTCTATTTTCATTATTTATTTATAAATAGAATATTAAAACTTCCAGATAATTTCATGTAACAAAGAAATTGAATCTTTAATAAATCGTGTAATATTATATAATTATTATGAAGCTAAATGATAAATAATCAGAAACAACAAATAAAGTCAATAATAAATAATATAAAACAAAATAATCCTATATGTTCGTATCAATAACAATAGCCATAATTTTAGGATATGTTTCGACAGTTTATATATCAGGTATTGACATTTACTGTGCAAGACTATAAGGCAACCGCTTTGATCGATCGCTTTACATCGAATGAACAGTGTCGTCCATATCATCGATAAGCTCGACGGCGCAAAGTGAAGCTCGATCAGGTGCGACCTCACCTTCACAACAATACAACGCTTCAGAGTGACTGTCAGACGCCAATGTGTTCTATGTAGGATATCTGTGAAGGCTCGGTATCGTTAACCTTGTTCCGGTATTCTGATATTGACGTGCCGTTACGGTGATACGAAGCCGAACGCTGGCATAAGATCTCAGAGAACCGAGGCGCGGTAAGGAAGGCTATAACATCGACTGAGATTGGCTCTTGCGTGCTAGTATGTCGGTTCTCATTTGAATTTAGATTCGTCTCTCTCCGTCTGAGCCCCTTTCTGTCACTCTATTCCTCATTCGTCCTTTCCTCCCTTTTTCTCATCCTCGCTAGCTGAACTTCTTTCGAGAAGACACGCGGCAGTAGGTTTACTCCAGAATCTGTTATGAGATTCTTCGTTTCTCACTCCTTTTGATATACTCATCATAATTTTTCCATTTTTTTTGTGAAGAGACGAATAGGAAACGTTTCTGTTCATCTCTTCTATCGAAAATATACCATCCTACTATCCAAATTTAAAAAATGTATCAACTAATCTTTTCGCCATTCAAATCACCTTCGATGTTGGAAGACATACATCTAACTTCGGCATCTTTTATTCTGCGAACTACTTTCCACCCGAGAAAGCTGAACTCTTCGATCCGCAGAACGACGCGAGAAATACGACTGTAATATTCTAGATTCACTTCCGCCCATGTCGATCGCGATCTTCGTTTCGCGATCGCGTTTCTGTAACATTCTACGCAATTTTTTTTATTGACGTGATAAACGTATTCGCATTATTCGAATTATGTATTCGATATAAGATATCCTATGTCGTTGGAGACAATAAGATTATAATTTAATCGACATGAGAAAAAATCGCCCTGTTATTAATTTTAAAATTCGTAATTATTTTTCATTAAACAAATTAATTTAAAGAAATCTTAATTAAAGCAACGTAAACAAAGTAACAAATCTTTGATTAATTCAATAAATACGACTGTTAGTACAATTAAAAAATATGTTATTGCGCCTATAAATAATTAATTTAATTAATTTTATATCCAAGCGCGATTGATTATTTAAATAAATCAGATATATCTACGTTCTTATTCGTAAGTAAAATGTTTCTTTCTCCATATCGATTTGTTGAAGGAGAAAAAAAGAGAGAAAGAGATGCAAAGAAAAACAGACCTGAGACCTCACCCATAAATTATTGCATACACATGTGCACGTTATATCTACGATCAGTTCGTGTTTTCATTAGGAAGAATTAACAGCGTGAACAGTTGCGTACGGATGAAAGGGCCTTTTCACTAGACGAGCTTGGCCAGGCCATAATCTAAGCAGTTCTTTTTCTCAGTATATTATGAAAAGACTAAAGCTATATAATATTACAGCTATAGAAGCGCAGTAACATATTCCACTACGTAATATAATTTCAGCTGTGCGAGTACTCAAGCAGCCTATTTTATCGTATTAATTTGAAATCGCGAATCAACAATTTCCAGGTTTTTTCATTCAATAGCAAAGTGGCGGTGAAAGTACAAACGAACTTGTCCGAGATGTGCCTGAAATCGCATCCGTTGGATTTAATCATAAATCTCTCGTACTAAATTTTACGAAAATATGTTCGAGCCGTACAACGATTCTCTCATATATACAATACATATACGCATACATACGCGAACTAACGCACGCGTCAATTGACGTGGACCAAAAGCGCAGATGGACATGCATGACGAAGCTGGTGGTCCAGCTGCTGCATCGCTGACCTAAAACGGCCACCGCGTGTACTATATAAAACGTGTAGCCGACAGAAGTGTGTCGGTTGACAATTTCATCGTTATGCGCAAATGTGTCTCACTCGAGAAATTGCAATGTGACTCTATATTTTATAGACCATAAATAGCATGAAAAATACCCGGACGCTTTAACGAGAGAATACACCTTAACAAGAATACGAATTATATTGTATTATGGCTAATCAAAATATTTCAGTAACCTCTTTGCGAATCTATTACAATTCGCGCGCTTTTATTTTATTTTTTTTCTTTAGACAAACGCAGTTATTACAATAAATGCAAGCAAATTATAGTGTTTTTACCTTGATTGGACTAAGATGTAAAAAAAAATGGCCAAATATATTTTAAACTAAATTAATAATTAAATTCTTGATCTGTGAGGAACAGAAGTCGATTCGGTAGAGCAAACGTACAAAATTATACAAGAGTTAAAGGTCGTTTCGCGACTTAAAGGTGGGAACCGCGGAGAAAAATACCAGCAATTTCCTAAATCCGTCCAGACTCTCCGCGTACGAAAATATTGGTGAACGGTGAAGGAAACAAGAAAACTAGACGCAGCGAGGAGGAAAAGAGGCGGAAAGGGTTTGGGAAAATGCGCGACGCGGGGCTGAAGTTCGTTGGTTCGACGATGGTGGAAAAGGTCGAGCATCTGCGGGAGCAAGAAAAAGGTACCGCGAGGTGGAAGAGGAGGGTATAAGCGGGTGGAATATAGAACTTTGAACTGCAGAGAATAAGCTACGACGAAACGGTGGCGCGCTCGGGAATGACGACGGTGGTAGAACAGAGGAGAAGGTAGGGTAGAGGAACGGGGTCGCCGTGAGTTATCGCAGCAACTATCTGCTCAAGCGGGCGGATTTATTTCTATAGGTACAATCTGCTGCGTGAAATAAAGTATTTTGAAAATAAGAGGGAAGACGCGATAGAGCCCCGAGATATCGCCGGCCATTTGTTCCGCGCGGGATACGCGTCTAAGCGAGCGCGCCCTTCGCCGCAAAATATTTCCGCGTGTGTGCACGCACTTATATCCTCGCTCCAGCTCGCGAAAATTCCCGTTCGCTGCGCTGTTCGTTGGGCCAGCCGGTAATTGGGGATCGCTGGCGGAAAAACATCGATGCATCACGAGGGACGGAGAACGAGGTCGGTGCGATATGTGATCCGACATTGCGCGCGTGAAAGTACAACAGCAACTTAGTATTAGACAATCTACAACAATATAATTAACTAATCTCTTTGAATTTTTCTTTTAAAACTTTCCTTCCTGGAAGAAAATGAAATAAAATATCAAACAGAAAGAAAACGTTTAAGAACCTAAGAGATAACGTACTTTGATTTCTTTTTTGCGGGAGATTATTAAAATTTCTTTCTCACATCTATCTATTTTTTTAATACTTTAAAGTCTTAATGAGCTCCGTATTAGTCTAAAATATTAAAGTCAATTTATATGTATACGACAATATCAATATCGCGATACGTAACAATACTAACAATTGATATAAATCGCTATGGGAAAATGTTTAAAAATTAGACTTTAAATATTAAAATTTGTGAAATTTCCTATATATGTATAATAAAAACGTCAATTAAAATAAAAAGTTATTAAACTTAGTATATATTAAAATCTCGCATAAAGTACGGAAAGAGAAATGTGCGAGCATATAAAAACGTTATAAAGTACCATCATTAATAACTTCTCCAAAATCGATATAGCCGGTGCGGATTATGAGAATCGAGGAAAATCCCAACCAGAGTCATTTTTATCGTCGGAAAATGTCCGTATCCCGGCCAATTATTATCGACGAGGCGGATTGAAATATTTCGCGTGATGATAAGTATAGGCTCAATTTGAAATGACTGTCCCTGTGGAATTAACTGAACGATCGTATTATACGATTATTATGGGTATCAGAATATGCGTATTGGAGGAAGCAGAAATCTCTCTCGCACTACAATACGCAGCCAAATGCGAGAAAATACGTATCGGTCTGAAATACGTTGGAATTATGTACCTATATATATGTGCTTGCTACATACATATATTATATCTGAGAATTAATTGCGCACGTAATTTCGAGCAGTACTATGATTTATATTGTAAACGCCGCGATAAAAGAACATATTATGCAGTAAATTATTTCCCCAATGAGATTTATTGAAATATTCTTGTGGCGTGATGACCTGCATTTAATAATTATTCCATATATGGTATTTGATGTTTGCAATGTTTTTTTTTTGCACAATTACGAATTTAATTCGTTATGTGATGCGAAAATTGTAATTTTTTTATTGTCAATAATTAATTATAATAATTAATTTTTCCTTAATTGTCAAAACGTCACATCATTATATCAAGAATGTATTGAAATTATTAACTTTATCTCATTTTATATATATATAAAATATTATATTCATATTATACGAGAAACTTACATAATGCGCCAATTGCAAAATATGAAACTATTCTCTCTCGATTTATTTTATTCAATTTAAAAATAGAAACGTGTGCATGTATGTAGTTAAATAATATATATGCCAAATAAGATTCCAAATAAAATAAATATCTTTGTAAATATTATACGCAACTTTTATCAAGAAATAGCAACTATCTTGCACTTGCAATAATTCCCAACATCGCAAAAGGTAACTTTACGCCAGCAAGCCAGTATCAATATATTTCCACGATACTAGTACTCATAGAAAAATTGCGAGAACGTGCTCCCTTAAAGCATCTCGAACGAAGATTCGGAATGTACGAAGATGGTTTATCGATGCCGATGTCCGAGATAAGCGCACGTCATGATTGGCTGATCATTCTTCCGCGATACTACAGAAAATATTTAATACGAAGACATATTAGGTTAAGTAAAAAGTCATCGCGTTTTTTTAAAAGACATCTATCAGTAAAAACCGGAATTACTTTCTTACCAACAATATAAATATATCTTGATAGAGTAAAGTTTCAGTTTTAAAAATCTCTTTTTTAAATTATACGATACGACAATTTTTAATGGAGTTATGAGCAATTAAAGTCAAAATAATTCTTTTATTTAATCCGCGATAACTCAGTAATCAAAAGTCGTAGGAATATTAAAAAAAAACGATTTTGTAGGGAAAGTATCAAGCTTTCACGATAGGTAATCGAAAATTTTCTCAAATTCGTTTTGGACACGTTCCAAATCCACAAAGTGAGAAGAAAATTTTTCGTCTTTTTCAGCTCGTAGTTTTTGGTATGTAAAAATTATCAAACTCATATAAACTTAAAAAATGTGATAAGCTTTTAAAAGTAGAGATTTCAAGCTTTAAAACCCTTTGTTTAAATTTGAATTTCATTCATTATTGACGAAGATATTGTATATACAACTTTGAGCTAAAAAATACGCGATGACTTTTTACTCAACCTAATATTACACGTCATGCTCGCGAGATTTTCAACGTTACTCGATAAAAAAGTGGCTTCGCCGTTTTGTTTATGTAAATCCACTCGTATTCAACAAGCGCGGCTCGACTGGGTCGGCAGTCCTCTAAAATTTTCAGCGATTCCGCTTGCCTGCGGCTCAGTTATTTTCACGAAAAATGTTTGCAGCCGTTGCAATGTGCGCTGTCGCCACAGTGCGAATTGGAAAATGCGGTATTTGAGGTGACGATTATGAAAGGCGGTGCTAGTGTGATATTGGAAAGACAGCTGCGCCATTCGCATCGACCTCGCATGGAAGCTCATCGACACTCACGAGAGAAAAGATCAACTTCATTCTCTTTCATTTTCGTCGTTCCGAATGACAAATATATATTTTTCTTCATTCGCAATACGCAAACATGTACATTTTAAATTAACACAGCATTAGTGTGAACTTAATTCGTGGACATATCTTCGAGTTATGATCTGTTTTTCAGTAAATATTATTTGTAATTTTGCATAAATACACATGAGATATCTAGTACAGATACAGAAATTGTACTTTTTATGACCAAATGTAGTTTACATTTTATAATTAATTTCAAAACTTTTCGGAAGAAAGTTCATATAGAGACGTATTCGTGAAAAATTCAAATTACTTTAAATAATAAATGATAATTCGAATAAAAAGAAATGCTTGGAAAAAAAAACTGAACGATTTACGTGAGAAAATTAACGAACATACGAAGACTCGCGTTGGAAGTATTTTAACGTTAAACGGCATATTTTTCGTTTATCTCTTCCTTTTAGAAACAATGATGATCTCCCTAGGACAAAAATCTTAATCCGTGCAGCGTCGAGGCGATAACGAGGACAACCAAAGCAATTGTAGATGGGGGAGTAAGGGCGGTGATTTAGTGTCCCCTCTTATCTCTTTCACCCTCATACGCGCACTGTGTTCTACGTATGTATTCCCCTTCTCGTACCTACCCTTCGTTCATCTTTATAAACTATTTTCACGTCTGCCTAGCTGCTCCCCTCCCCGCTTAACCAAATCTTAATGAATAAATTATATAATAATGCGCTATTTATGCGTAAAATCCGCAAAAAAAAATTTTTGCACTCATTTCGTTTAACTAAAAAAAAATGTTTTGCGGGGGCTGAATAAGCTGTCGGTCAGCCCCCCTCACCCCACACATGTGTTAATAACACTCGATTTGGAAAATTAAATACACAGGATTTATGCACTTTCATATTCACATAGTTTCAATTTTTCTAGAGCATATTTTTACATTTTTCTTTGTACAAGTAATTTGTATATTAAACAAGTATTATAAACAAAATACTCATTATTCACATTAATTTTAGATATATATATATAAAACATATATATATAAAACAATATTGCAATAAAAATCAATCTTATTTACCTATAATTTTATCAATAATAATTCCTTTAATACAAATTTTTGTACTGATATACAAGAATTTCCAAAATTTCTGGCATATCAGCTATTGTGTATAGAAGCTCGAAATAAAAAATTCAATATCTCCCTCAATAAGGAAGAATTTCATAACGAAACGAGAACGCCAGTGCGAAGAAAAGATTGTGTATTTTTTCAAGAGTATGGAAGATCTTGTCGATGTCGAACAACGACGAAGAGCGCAATGAGATCAGATCGCAAATTTATCATGAGTTATGCACAAGCGGCAACGAGGCCACATTCAACGCTCAATCCACCGAATCAGTCTCTCTATGAGGATCGTTATCCCCGTTATCCCCACGAACACCGCAGAGGGGAAATTTATTCGACAGTCACGGCGGTTCTGTGATCGACCAATCACGGTGCCGCCGATTTCGGGGAGATACAAATCACGATTCCTCCTTTCGGTGGTAACCGAAGGGTAGGTAGGTACGTCGTGTACGTACCTACGATGGAGAAAATACCGGGTTCAGGAGCTAAAATAGCATCGCGATCCGAACGAGAGAAGCGCTTTCGCAGCTCACCCCCTCTTTCACCACCCTCTCTCCCAAACGTAGATTAAGCGAGCCACGGAAATGGGTGCTCCGGGTAACGATACGTATTCCTTTACGTATATACGCGCGTATCCGCTGCCTCGACTGAACGATTTTGAGAACAAACGAATTAATTACGTGGTCCTACATGTATCGCGGTTTGAGGTTTACAACGTATACCATCACCTTCTCGACGAAGTAACTTTATTCTCTGAATACACGGGATGCCCCGAAACTATAAATACACCATTTCATTCATTCATGACTCTTTGTAATCGAAAATCGATTTTTTTACAAAATTATCAAAGATTTTATTATCAATGCTTTCTTAATGGAAACAAGTAATAGTTTCTTCGGAAAAAAAGGCTTAATAATAAAACACAATTTTACAAATATAAACGAATAATCTTATTGAATAATAAAGTTTAAATTACTGATTAATCTCATCTCGCTGTACATTCTACATTAAAATAATTAATTCTGAAATCTCTTATACCTATTCTATAAATTCCTTTCATTTTATCCTAAAATCTATGTCACGACATACGTTTGAATGATCGAACGTAATTCTACAACGCTGTTACATCGGAGACATAACGTGCACGATGAAGTACACGTGACTTCCGTAACTTCTGACTGTATACCGCGTACATGGCATCGCGTACATCTGTTCTCTCTTCAGTAAAAACCTCAGACCGATAGATTCCGCCTTGCTACTCGTGTCTTCTTATTTTGATTGCGAAACTTTTCCTCCCCCGCGCAATGGAAGGGTGGCGGAAACTTTCTCGCCGGCGGCCTTAGAATAATGGAAACGTGAGAAGACTTGCGCCGAACGACTGAGCCGCGCCCGCAGATAACTAAGTCGCCCCAGACATCGCATCGCCGCTCAATTTCTGCGGGCCTTAATCCGCCACTGAAATTTCTCAACTATTTACTTGTCTACTCCCGCCGTTGCCACGCGTATGCGACCGTAAATTACGTCTCGCACAGCCCTCTCTACGATATCGAGGGCCCGTAAAACCTCCGCGAGACGGCGCATTTCATAAATTCGTACACCGTCGTATCCCATGCCTGTAAAGCCGCCCCACAGGTTTTTCCTTCCCAACCACTCATGTCGTCGACGGAAATTATTATTTATCTGCCATAACATTCGTTTCCCCGTATCTAAAGAATAAAGCACACGTCACAAACAATCATTATAATATTGCGTTTATTATACGTTATGCGGCAAAATTCGATATACGAATAATGTGAGCACTCACATTTCTCCTTTTTTTTATTCTTCCTAATAATAAAATTTAATTAAATAGATTTTTAGAAGCACTTACAAGAGAATCAATATATGTTAATATTTCTAAAATCTTTTTTTTTGTGAACAAAATGTCCTACAATCAACGCACGATACTTAAATTTATTTTAAAGGATATGGAAATTCTACAGATCAATTAGTAAATTGTAATACAAAAATATGGAGATCACGATAGATTCAGTTAGATTAAGTTTGAAACAAAGTTAACCATCGCAATGATATCGCAACATTTGCAAGTTCATAACAGGTCAGATGATATTCCAATTAATTTTATCTTTTAATCTCTTAAGTTAGATATTACGTGTATTCTGTACTTTACAGATATTATACATATGTTCTGTTGCATGTATACTAAATAAGATATTAAATATTCAATTAAAAAATAATCCAATTATCACATACATACACATTATCCACTATTGTCGTGTATTTATGTTTATGTTAACTGTAGCCTATTGTATTATATTTTATGTCTATTACTCTGTTAATATGTAGTCTTTTTCATATAGCTTTGCAATAAATTAAATTAAATTAAATTATTAAAATATTACATAATTTTCTTCCAAAAAATCTCTCATTATATAAAGTACTTTAAAAATGTAAAGAGTAATATTTTTATATTTAGAGACAATTCTTACTTTATGAAAATTATTGTACCATCAAATGTATTATATCATTTTTTTCGTGTTTGTAAACATGTACTATACAAATGATTAGCGAATATCGTAATAATAAATATTATTCAATGTGCTAATAAATTATATATAATAAATTCTATATATATATTTTATTCGTATTTTATTCATTTATTGTGCATCCTTATATACACAATAAATTACATATATGTTGTTCAATTATTACGTACTACAGAATTACAAATATTAGCATTAACGTGTTCTAACAATCTATAAGCAATGTATGAATCTATAAGACCCGGTTGCACCAATAGTACTTTGACTTAAAACTCTCTCCGTCTCGTTTCAAAGCGAAAGAGAGACAGAGAGAACTTTAAGCCTTGCTTAAAATCAAAGTAACGTTGGTGCAATCAAGTCTAAGAAATGTTGTTTTATTATTACTGTTATTCTTATATTATTATTGTTTTATTACTGTTATTACTATTATTCTTACTATTATTGATGTTATTCTTATACTATTACTGTACGAATAGTTCGATATACGCACATCTATATCTTTTATGTATGTCTCATACAATTTTCATAGATCCATTATCTCAGATTTAAATTATTTCTGACTCACTGATATAACGCACAATAACGGAGTAAACTATGTTACAAACTATGTTGAACTGTAAAATACGAATACATCCGCATTACATCAACCTCGATACCAACATCCAGTAAATATCTCAAAAAGTAATTATTACACTTATAAAACTATCAACGTTTAATTTAAATCCATAAATAACATGTAAATAATGTTTATATCATTGTTGTTCCATTGTTGTTTCACTGTTGCCCAATGCCATCTAGATCTCCTTTTCCTCTTAGATTTCTCGGTTCCACACAACATTCGCGAAAATACGATTAATTATTATTGCGCGTGCTGTAATAATCAAAATATAATGATTATGTGGCGCTTTGCACGCGCTGTAATAATCAAAATACAATGATCATGTGGCGCTTTACGCGCTTCTCCCGCCATCTAAATGTATATGTTTACAAATTAGTTAATCACGTAATGATAATGATTATTCGTGAGAGATGATAACACTTCACAATCCTCGTTGTTTGTCATTATTTATACGATTCGAAAGGTAATAACACAGCACGACTTCAGTACAAAACTTGCTGTACAAATAACAACAAATTGTCAATGGCGTGAATATAATGCAAATATATATATATATATATATATATATATATATATATATATACACACAC
>NW_017305885.1:1335490-1337135 GCF_001594115.1 Trachymyrmex septentrionalis
TATCATTACTACGAAATATTAAATTTACTGTAATATAATTATTTTTTATTCTTTGCGTTTCCAATTATTATTAAAATGCTGAAATAAAACATAATCCCAAAGTAATCTATACTTTCGATTTAGAAATGGTATACTTGAGCAGGCAAAAGATTCAGAGAAATATAAAATACATTTGATTTTAAAAATACCACTCGTGAATATCGCAAAACAATAATTTGCAATTGTCATTCCGTTATATTAATTCCGTTTTTACTTTTTATATAATCATTATCTCGATACGTCTACGAATCATTAAAAACAATAGTTAATCAGCGCGACCTGATCATTATTAATCCTCAGTACTCACATCTCAAAAAAGTCCCTATCTACCCACACCCGAGTATTCGTAACCCAGCGTTTTCTTTTGCTTGTATCGCAGATTGTAGTGTATCGATTTTAACTACATTTTTTTTAATCTATCGTTTAAAGACTGAAAAAAAAGAATTTTTTAGTTAGAAAATCTAAAATGTCGTAGCACAAAAGATATTTTGCAATAAGTGAAAAGGGATCGAAAAAAAAACGTCTAAACTATAAAAATCGGAGGGGGTTACGCTAACCCTTTGTGGATACTGAGGATTAAAGACCTCTTTCACTAATCTCTGGTTAAGTTCGATGATTAAATCAGCCATCACAATTGCAACGAGTAAATACAGTTTGCCTTAGAAGAGGAAGAGAGAAGAGAGAGAGTTCTGATACATTGAACTACTGTTGGCACTTCTGCGAGTTAATCGTCGATTCACTTAACCAGAGGTTGATGAGAGAGGCCCTAACTACGGAAGGAATGCTGCATTTCCCCTTGTCGCGATAACGTTATGATCAGAAGTGATGACGACATTACGACGATGGAACTCAGAGCGGGACGCATCGTGTTACCATCTTGCTCAAACTTCGACGCATATGATAACACAGCGACCTTCCGAACGGTGCAACGTGCAATGCGTTGTAAACACCAATGAACTGTGTACCAACTATAAAGGGAGAAGCACAGATCTTTGCATAACATATAATGCATAAAGCATAAAAGAATTCGATCAATCAGAATATTTGTTTTTCATGAAATGAAAGATTCTGATTAATTAATTCTCTTATGCATTATGCATTATGCAAAAATCCGGTCTTAACTCCGCGAAATATTTACGTGCAGCAAAATACATGTCGAACATATCCATTCGGTTCATTTCAAATTAATTTCGATAAAAGTGCCATTATCGCCGTACTAATTCTTATATTGATAAATTAACAAATAAAATTTATTATGTCTCAACCGAGAAGTTTAAATACAAAATGATTTATTATTGCTACCTATTGCCATATTTTTACATCTCTAGAAAGATAAAAATTGTATGATTTTAATAAATCAAGAAAAAAAGGTTGAGTTACCATTTTCTGCGGTAATTTCATTTTACTTTTTATTTTTCAAAAATTACAAAAAAGTTCTCTTCTAAAATTAATTAACTACACGTCAGCTATACATATAAAATACTTGACATATAAAATATAAAAAATTCCTAAAGTATCGTATAAAAATAATTCTAATAAAAATGATATATATATATATATCATTTATTATAATTTTTTTTAGAATTATTTTTAGAATTATTATATA
>NW_017305885.1:1337235-1344771 GCF_001594115.1 Trachymyrmex septentrionalis
ATGTAATGAATAAAATTATTCTATTTACATTTAATACCTACTTAACAAATTATTCATTCAAATACAAATTTAATACGTACATTATTTCATAAAAATTTTAATCAATATTTAATACACCTTTCCTTCTTACATTTATTATCAATCATGTTTTGCCATTGGCGTGAAATGTTCCGTGCACAAATTATATGCGATACCATCGGCCACCTTACAACTTATAATCCGAAAATTATCGCAATCTCCATATTTTCCTATGAGAAGTTTCAATGTATAATTAATCTCTATTAAAGTAGCTTACGTTGATATGAAACAAGTCGCAATTATCAGCATTTAATATTATAAAAACTTATCTCTATATCTACATATAAACCTTTATCTCTCTTGTAAAATGATTTTTTGCAATCAATTTCATAGTCAGAATTAAAAGTATGTACATAAATTATAATAAGAAATTTCTTGACTAGAGCAATACGTTTCATATTACCTTTTGAAAATTTAACAGTACATTAAGACTGTGCTATTAATTTTACTGAATATTAAAAGCAAAAAAATTATCCTGCTGCAAAAAAATTTATCAGTTTATTCCCATTATTTTCTCGTTCAGAAAAATTAAAAGTATCAAGAATCTATGTATATGTAATTCGAACGATATATGTAATTCGAAGTTTCTCATAAAGATATATTTGTACCGAATAAGAGAGATACCTATAATCGTTAAAAAGATGGATTTCCGTGATAATGCAGTTATGTCAAAAAAGGAAATAACTGAACGAGAAATGTTTGCAGCGAAGCAATTTCTTAAGACAATGCACTTGGTCGATTAACTCGATATGAACGAACAAGACGATAGTAAAGGAAGAAGGGATAACGCGTCAGAGAAGAAAGTTGGCTTCGACGATCAATCAATGACCTCGCGACGCCTCAAAATTGCGAAAACGTTCGAGACGTAAGCGAAGTAGAGTGCCGCGACGCTTCGCGTCGACCGACACTACGGATCAGTCGATAATTGATCGGATGCCGAGGCGGTAAACACTTCGTCATTGATTGATGAACTAATCAACCTTGCTAAACTTTCCAGTGGATTCTTGCCCGAACCTGTGCGCGGCTCAAAGCGCAACCCTTCTTCCTCCTTTCTTTGTTATTGGGCAGGTCGTAGATGAGAAAGTGAGTGAGAAATAAGTGAGTCTGTGCGACAACGAAAAGTTTTTCTGAAATTTCAGACATTTAATAGCCCATTAGTCGGCTTGCCAAGAATTCTTGGATCTGTCGAGGGGACCGAAAACATTCTGTCGTCAAAGACTTTATGATAGAAATGGACACGAAAGAAAAACTTTGTTGCTTGAGTCGTTCTCACCTATGTCTTATTTTATTAAATTTTATTAAAAACTTTTATTAATTGAATAATTGGTATATAAAGCACTTGGAAATCTTAAATACATGTAAGTACACTAATCAACATTAGTATAAATATTTATTTTAAAGTAATAGTTAAAGATTATAAGGTATTAAATATTAGACATTTTTTTAGAAAATAATAGATTATAATTTAAATATTTAGTAAATACTATTACATGTTAAAATATATACTGTAAAAGCAATTTTGAAAACACTTTTCTAATACCTATTCTAACATATTATTTCAAGAACATCTCATGAATTACGTATAATGTAAAAAAAAGCTTATCTATTCTGAAAATTAGAGAATAAATTAAATTTCTCACTGCACTCTTTCCAAATTCTCGCTTCTACTAGCCTCAAAAATCTCTAGTTCAATAGCCATCCTCGTGATGGAATTCTTTGGAAGTTTTAACCGTCCAACAGTCTATTAACGGGTTTTCTGAAGTTCTTTTCATTCGCGTTTCACGTCGCCGAAATCGTTCGATCGGGAAAGCTTTGCAATGCCGTTGGCATCCGAAAAAATTCGACGTATTATCGCACGCAGCGTCCGTATGGCAAATTGAAAAACTGGCTTCGTCGTTCAAACTTCGCAAACAGTGCTCACGTATTCCGGAAATTCCGACAAAAGGAGAAGCAAACTACAGAATCAGGTCATTTCCACAAGTCCGATAAAATTTTTTAATCGTATCTTTTAATTAAATATCGCAACTAATCGTCTTTTTTTTTTCAAGATTCTTACAAAATTAAAAAATAAAATTTTTTTAATTCTTCAATGGCATACTGAGATAAATTTCTGACTAAAAATAAACGAACCAAAATATTCTGACCATATCAACCAGAATTCTAGTCTTCATAATTAGACATCTAATTATCTCGAATTCTAATACATAAGCAGAAAATGTGATTTTTCCACTAGAAAAATTCAACTGCTGAAACCAGACTCTTTTTTTAATGACACGAAATAATTCGCATTATAATGTAAATTTTAGTTAATAAATTAAATTAAAATAATCCAACATTAGATCTAATTGTAAATGTTAAAAAATTATAAAAAATATGCAAGTAACATTTACAGAGCATCAAGTTTATCAAAATATTCAAACTCAAAATACTATATTTTATTCCTCTCATATAAAAAGTTATATAAAAAAGATCTATTTCATATAATAATTAAAACAAAATTAGATTCCTTAAATTAAAATAATGGCTATTTAGAAATTAGAAATGGACTATTACGAATTGGTGCTATAATAATTGCGCTAAATTAATAACAATATTTTCGTTTGATCAATTTGTTCGTGAACGACGAATAAATTGATTATATGAAAATATCGTTATTAATTTAGCACAATTATTACAGCGCTGATTTCTAATAACCTATTTTTAACTTCTTAGTATTGTTTCATATAAAAAAAGCGAACGTTCAATTAATTTGTATTAGACCGCAGCATTTGACATCTTTTATTTTCACAAAATCCACGAGCGACTTTATAAACTGGAAATTTGTCGTTTTTCTCATTTCGTTGTCGCGTTGAAAACAGTAAAGAAAATCGAAATTAATTTTGGCGGAGAAGAAGGAAAGGAGCTCAATTAACTACTGCCACCCAAGAGACATGGGACAAGAATCTTGCACGTTTATTACTACACTCTGCAACTCCGTTCGTTCTTATCGTCGTGCCTCATAATTCTTCCACCAACCGGCTAGTGAAAGTAATTTAATAAATATCACATCACGCTTTAGATATTTCCGATACGATTCGTCTCAATTTCTCAGTAAAGCAACAACAGCGACAATAACAACGGGGCAATGGTTAATTGAAAAATACCAACAAAAGCATGTCAAAGGTGCAATTTTTAGCATACAAAATATGTATTCTATCATGCCAAAGACGGCAGAGATGGCGAGGTAGACTAAGGAACGCGTTATCTTGAGAAGCGTGTTAAAGTGCGCGATAAAAATTGCCGGTGATGCAGGCAGTCTCATATCGTCGATATCAGACAAGCTCGGTGAGAACGGAGCGAACGGATCGAAGCCTGGGTTCATCGACATCGCGTAAAATAATCCTTTTATCTACATATATATATATATATATATATATATACACACTCCTTGTCAATGTCGCGTTCTTAAAGGGGACTTTAAAGTGCTCGCCGGTCTTTGACTGCATTTGCATCGCGCGTCACTTAATATCAGAAGACTTTGTCGGTTCATTTTCTTAGTCGCGCTACTCGATACTGATGTCGCCTCTCACTATTAACTCGTTTCGGTAGTGTTACAGCACTATAGTTCTGATTAATGTGTATTATAGGTAACATTTCCAAAATATATACGGGAAATGATTTTCTCAATCGTGAACTTATAAATATAATCCAAAATAATTTAACCTGAAAAAAAGGTCATTACGTTTCAATGTCTCTCTGCCAATATAATTATAAAATAATAAATTAAATTATTATTTGGTATTTTTGTGTATATATATTGTATAATATCGTATATAAAATTTAATTGTATTATATAATTAATTATAGTATATATATAATGCGCCACGATCCATTTCACGATAACATGAAACGATCCATAGTTGACATTCATGTAATCATTATAATATATAAATTGCAATATGATATTGTAATGTTACATTGTATTATAACTGTAATATCATATTACATAATTGATCAAACAATGTAACACAATTACGAATGTATATACAAACGCGGAAATGATGCGCATTTGCAATCGGAATCGGAATTGCCAATAAACCGATAACTAGGATTACGCATCAAAAGCAGACCGCTTAGAATTTATAGCATACCGCATATGTCACTAAATTAAATTTACAAGCACTCCGTGTACAACTCTTTCTCTGACGGAATTTGTAACTAACTAATTTTATTTATCGCGCACCTTGCACAGAGGGATAGCGAAGGAATCAAAAGATTATAATTATATTCGGAATCATCCAATTACGTTTCATAGAGTGCGCGCTTTTAATTATCATCGCTGCAGGCTGAGTACCGTAGGAGCAAGAGAGAGAGAGAGAGAGAGAGAGAGAGAGAGAGAGAGAGAGAGAGAGAGAGAAACAAAGAAAGGGATTTTAAAAATAAAGAATTCGCGAACGAGAAAATGCGCGAATTTGTTGGCATTTTTTAGCAGGCGCAATATCAAGACCATGCTTGGTCGCCCTATTAGTTATGTCACGATCCAGCTTTTGAGATAGAAAAAGGGGCAAAAGCTGGCAATAAGAGAGAGTAAAAGTAAAAGAAAGGAGAAAGAGAGAAGAGAGAGACAGAGAGAGAGAGAGATACAAGCAAAAATCCGCAATTACGGCAAATCACTTGGCCGACAAAGGAATTCTCCATTTCCGTGAGACAATATTGTCCATCACATTGCATTTCTGCGAACGCATACTTTGTTTGAGTCTCACGACAAATTAGAGACAGAAACTGCAGCAGGAGGTAACAATAAAACGGAAAGTTCATTTCCGTATGATACGCAACATCAAAATCATTCGTAATGTATAAAACGCCTCGTGCATTATTTTTCATGATCAACTGATTTTAGAATATTTCCAACAAAAAATATTAAGGTACTTATAACTTTTGAGTTACAAGCATAAAGATAAAATTATTTTTTACGTATTTTATTGCAAACTAAAAGAAAAGTTCGAGATAAAATAGCGTTTGACAAATAAAAATTGAAACTTGACTCTGCATTTAATTTTAAATATTTCACTTTTAAACTTGTTAATTTAAATATTGAATGAATTCAAACAAGTCCTGAAAATTATAAGAAAATAGCATCAAAGATTTTATTAAAAAAACATTTACTCAAAACTACTCAAAGAGTTTGTACACAAAAAGAAAATGTTGAATTACGTTAAGAAAATTAAAAATGTAATTCGGAAATAATATTTCAAGTTTAAAATTGCAGATATATAATAACTCTTTCTAAAGAAAGTGCAGATATACAAAATTACTTCTGAATATTGTATCGAAGATTAATCAAAGCAGCATAGTTGCATATTCCATAGAATCTATAAAGTTAGCACGACATACTATTAATATAAAAAAAATTACAATTTCAACAGCACATTTTCACAATTTTACAGTTCCTTATATAAATAAAACAAAGTTCCGCATTTTTTACACTAAAAAACGGAAAATGAAAATATAGCATACTAACTTTGCGAATTTAACATGACACTTTTCTCTCTAAAGTAAACAACAAGAAAAAATAAATATTTCCATTTTTGGTTACAATTCCCGTTAACTCTTCGAATTCTATCAATACATGTAATTTGAAATCAAAATTCCATCAATTACCAATTTTAAAACATTTTAAATAAAAAACAGCAAGCGCGCGCGACACCTGGAGAAAAAGTGTTGTGCTGTGATTTATCGCAATTCTATCAACAGTTGTCACTAGTTTTATCAGAGTTCTATGCTGTAATTTTCAATTTTTAATATAAAAAATGCGGAACTTTTTTATTTTTAAATGTAACCGCAGTAGATCTATAGAAAAAATGCTACTAGAACTGTCATAATTTTTTAATATATTAATACAATGTCGCGCTAACTTCATAAATCCTATTCTATATAGGTATGTCTACGAATAATGTAAGCATCCTATAATCCCTGAAGTGTGAAAGCAATTTCATCAGCTTTTCTCGATTTTTAATATCGCTTCTCGATAACGCGAATCACTTTTTAAAGAAGTAAATGTCGCAAAAGCGACAAATAAATACCATGCTATTTACGTTACAATGGCGGGTATATATAATGTGACAAATTATACCCTGACAACTCGAGTTGCGAGTCGAATGAACGAATAAACGAGCGGCGATGTAGACTCGCGTAAATTTCATCACCGCCGCACACGCGAGCGGCCGTGCGATTCTATTTTTCACTGACAAACGCGATAAAACGCGCGTAAGTAAAAATCTTTAATGACTCGTGCGTGGCAGAGTAATGGCTGTGTGTGCTTAAATTTAATAGATGTTCATACTTTTTGTCAAGAGTACTGGTACATTGCGATATGGATAGCATTAGTTGCAACAAACGAGAAAAAACTTCGCAACAAGAAGATAATGTTATATGATTAATTCTAATATACTAAAAAAATATATATAAATATGTAGTCTAAAGAATTTATTATTCAAGATAGCAATATTCTTGATTTAATACTATTTTCTAGATATTAAAATCTAATTAAGGCATAATTCAATTTCATACCTAATCAGTGAACGAAATATCAATAATGTATTACTATAATTAAACGCCTTTAATAATGAAAGTCTGTTCAAAGTTACAGAAAATATGTTAAACATTTCGAATAATTTAATATATAACATATGCAATTCGCAATAAATTTAGATACTACAATAATTAAATTTTTTTCTTAGCCCGATAACATTAATTAAGTTATAACATAAATAAAGCTAAATGATGTAAACAACGCTAAACGTAAATGCCAAAAATAGATATTGATAGCATAAGATTCATGAACAATACACGATCATATGACAAAAGTTCTACTGCTTGCGATACTGCAAAGAGAATCGGACAAGAAAATACAGTTCGTCTACCGCTGTGAAAAATGAAAGAGGTATTGATCAGGAAAGTTTCATTACTGGCTTGAACATTGTTTCGAAAACGCGCGTTAAAACTACATTAACTCGGAAAAACTGCACTGAATTATCCGCGCAATAATAATTATGTGCAAAACGATTTAAATCTCATTTTCGATACATATAAGCTTTAACTTCTTATTGATTATTATAATTAGATAATTTCTTAAGTACTGCCTGTTTGATGTTAAATATTAAGAAATTAATGTTCCAAATAAATTTGTCCATCGTAAATGTATTCGATGTCATCAATTTCGTGTTCTGCAGCTTTTATTTATCAGCGAATTAGGAAGATATTTCTTTGCTTTGTAATTTTCATAAAATAATACTTAAAAATAACACTATAATAACATTATAATTTATAAATTCGTAGATTTAAGATTTTCATTAACATCAGATTATTAATATTCTTATAAAGATGCTTAATTATTATTAAATTGCTTGTCAATTTAATAAGTGATATTACTACTCTGATTCTGCTCATGATTGCGTTTCAAGATTGATAAAGATTTCG